>NC_092271.1:25516035-25576035 GCF_036320965.1 Panulirus ornatus | reverse complement strand
CCCCGGTTCCCTCAGCTCGCACCCATACAGCTCTACACCCCGTGCTAGGCTCTGATTTATACACACACACGAGGTCCGGAGACAAAGACAACACCTCCGTACAAAGGTGTAAGACACGTACACACACATACACACGCAAGGAATACTTAGAAAACAGACACGAAAACACAGAAGCATACACACAAACATAAACATGTATATATACACAGATACATGAGACTCCCTAACATACACACACATAAAATATAAACATACATAACTAAACAACTAAATACCTGACACAAAGACTTACAAACAAAACTGGAACGGAGAATCATACACTTACATCTACAACAGAGAAAGGGAATAAAATATTACGTGCTTATGTCTACTTTGTATACATAATAATCGCCTCTACATATGCATATATGTGTATACCTTTGTATTGTATACATGTGTCGCACAGACACAAGTATACAATACAAAGGTATACACCCATACACAGAGGCGATTATACATAAGCAGACAGGAGAGGAAAAAGAAGAAAAAAAAAAAATAGCGAAGAGACAGCGGCGCGTCGGTCCCCATTGATTCTCAGGAGTGGCACCGCCCTACTGCCTCACTCCTCCTCCTCCTCTGCACCCTCTATCCTCACCCCCCACCCCCCACTGCTTCTCTCTGACCTTTGCCCAGGAATTCCAAGTGGCTTGTTTACCCTCCCTCTTCCCCCCCATCTCTCTCTCTCTCTCTCTCTCTCTCTCTCTCTCTCTCTCTCTCTCACACACACACACAGTGTGGGCGGTAAACGGATCTGAGCCGCTGGTGTGTGTGTGTGTGTGTGTGTGTGTGTGTGTGTGTGTGTGTGTGTGTGTGTGTGTGTGTGTGTGTGTGCTCTTGAACACCCTAAGCCTTCACTCTCAACGACCCCACCCTCTTGTAGCAGTGCCCTGTACTAGGCAGACGAAGATCCGTCTTCGTTTTGATTGCTGTTTTTCAATCCTCTACGTAAAGTCACCAGAGTCTGAGGGCACTGGCCGGTCTTGTTCGTGTACGTGTGAGTGAGTGTGCTTGCCCGAGTATGAGTGTATGCGAGTGAGTGCACACACACCGAAAAATAGCCTGTGCATACGCAACCGTCCACCACACAGCCTCTAAGACTGAAAGAACTATATGTCTGCCGGTGTACGTGTTTATACCAAACATTCTATGAAACCACGGAGTTACTGTGTGAATATCATGGAACCCGGAAGAAGAATAATTCGTGTACGTCAATGACATACACACTAGTACCCCACCCAGCCAACTGTAGGCTATCCCGCGGATAAGGCCAAAGGCACACAAACTTATGTAAATAAAGCAAAATTTACACATTTCTGTTAACACATTTGCATACGTCGGTACATACAAGTGAATTTGCAAAAAATATCTATTGCTGAAGAAAATATATACCTAAATAAATATGTGGATATCACAGGAGCAAAAATAGTTTCCTCGTTAGATAAATTTTTCGTTTTCTTCACCATTAGAATAGGGCATTTTTTTCCCCAGTTCTGATACTACTTGCATAAAAAAAGTATCAAAAAACGTGTAAAATGTATTGAAGAATAAAAAAAGAAAAACTCACAAAACCCCTCCTTACACTAACAAAATTGTTTCATTCCATGCTTACAAAAACATATCTTAGAAACATATTTCAAATTCCTATATGTGTCAGAATCACTTATTGTTAGCAGAAAGAAGAAAAAAAAAAACTCGCGTTACTTCAGCCGCAATGACTCCGCCACAATTCAATTGTATAATTTCAAAGAGAACCGAAAACGTGTTGTAATGCTTTTATGATACATACTTTTGTGAAACAGTTTAGCAGAGATGATGAAAATGAAATATACTGGAATTTTCCCATCATATCTATCTATCTATCTATCTATCTATCTATCTATCTATCTATATATATATATATATATATATATATATATATATATATATATATATATATATACATAACCTTGCTAATGTACCCATGGGTATTACAGTATTGTGTAACTTTCAAAATTCAAACCCTCACTTTTATTTACGTATCCGTAGCCTAAAAAAATATTCACATTCTAAAAATCGGGAGAAATCTAACCACAAAATACGAAAAAGACACAGCAGGAAGTGTATTCTTTACATACGAGCGTGGTATTTGTGGCGGTAACAAAGGAATGCACAGGAATTTTCGCCAAGGGCGCGCCGTCTGCAAGGCAAGGTGACTTCCTTGAGTCTAATACCCAAACCAATACAGAGAATTTATATGATGAAAAAAAAAATGTGAATTTTAATGAAAAAAAAATGCGTTCTGAGAAACGTGGATAATATACAATAAATAATTCACCAAAGTGTCTGAGACATTGTATATCACACAACAGAATTTCTTACTATGCAGCTAGAAGGTCAATTACATCAAACTGTTAGAAAACAGTTTACATCAAAGCTCGCAAGAACTGTTTACATCAAAATTCGCAAGAACTGTTTACATCAAACTTCCAGAGAAAACTGTTTATGTCAAACCTCGTAAGAACTGTTTACATCAAACTTCCAGAGAACTGTTTATGTCAAACCTCGCAAGAACTGTTTACATCAAACTTCTTGACAACTGTTTACATCAAACTTTTGGAAAGCTGTTTCAAACTGCTCTGATTCATATCGAGCTGCCACAATCTGCCCTACACCGGAAAACAGAAGTTAATGACTGCAAATACTGATATAACTCTCCCATAAAAAAAAATAAAAAAAAATATATTATCAACTTTGACAATTAAATAACATTAGATGTAACAGAGAGATGACGCCGTTTTCTATACGTGAGGCCAACATATTTGTTTCGATGTTATAATATTACAGATCTACTGTATTCACAAGGCCAATGAATAATGGCCAAATACTGATTCTAAAATTATGATGAATAGAACCATCTCATTCAATCTATCCACCTACGGTGAATAAAACGATCTTACTCTTCTCCTAAACTATCTATCTCTATATACAGACAGATAGACTAGTAGGGACATATATGTATATATCTTAATTTCTGGCATATGTAATTTAAGGTTCTTCCTATCACAGTTTTCGAGAGACGTAAACACAGCAGTCACCGTTAGTCATAATGGCTGATTCCGGGTATTTTCATGGCCGGGCAAAACATACATTTATTGGCTTACACACACACACACACACACACACACACACACACACATATATATATATATATATATATATATATATATATATATATATATATATATATATATATACATATATATATATATATATATATATATATATATATATATATATATATATATATATATATATATATATATATATATATATATATATATATATATACACACACACAAATTGCAGGTACAGCCCACACGAATATGTAAGTCTGATATACATAAATGTCAGAGGTTTCGAGGATGCATGGCCCCACAGGTAAATATAATACACACACACACACACACACACACACACACACGTCATAAGCATTGTCCCTGACATTTCCTCGAGCGAAAAAATGTAGTAAAGCGAATCAAACAGAAAAATAAAATCACTAGATCGGTGAAATACGATGCTTTGCTCTAAAAAACTGCATAAAGGAAAACATAATAATGCAAGGGGGGAGAATGTCATCAGCATGCTCTTGTTTAATGCTTTTAATGCTGTCTTCCGTAATCCCTTCAGCATGGTCATCATAATGCTGTCTCTCGTTATCCCATCAGCATGACCTTAAAAACTCTCTCTCTCTCTCTCTCTCTCTCTCTCTCTCTCTCTCTCTCTCTCTCTCTCTCTCTCTCTCTCTCATATAACCCCCGCATCCTATTAGCATGGCCTACATAATGCACAGTCTCTCTTAACCACTGCCGTCATGATGGACTGACGCCTTTGATGTTATCTTCATAAATACATAAACTACTCAAAAAGCAATGCTCTCTCAAACCTCTTTTTTTTTTCGATAGAGAGAAACCCTAAGAGGCTTCATTACCTCACATGTTTTCATCTAACAGCCATAACTGTGTCTACCCAGCAACGACGCCATAGGAAAGCGACAAACAGTAGGAACTCGAACAACCCTCCTCTTCCTCCTCGACATCATCACCAGGAGGAGGAGGAGGAGGAGGAGGAGGAGGAGGATCAAGAACAGCAGGCAGCAGGGGGCCACGGCGTACCCCCTCCCTCTCTGCTGCAGTGTGTCACGCAACCCACAGCGTCCGGGAGCAGAGTTAGGCAAGTCATGACCCAGAGTGTCCGTGAGGAGAGTCGGACTACACACACACACACACACACACACACACTAGCAGGGGAGAGGCCACTCTCCTCCCTCCCTCCTCGCAACGTCTCACGTCATCCTACTCAAGGCAGAGTCTGTCTGGGTGAGAGATCAGGAAGCATAGTACAACCACACCCCATCTCTCCCAGCCAAGTCAGTCAGTCAGTCAGTTAATCGGTAAGTCAGTCGGTCAGTCAGTAAATCAATCAGTCAATCGCACCTGCAGCAAGCATCCCACAAAAGCCGCTCAAACCAGCCTCACTGACCTTCGATTACCAGATTCACCCAATCAATACGTATATCTGGACCGACACGAAACACTCAAACGAACGTTTCATCACGCAGAACCTTGGCTATGTAACCTCCAAACACATGAACACACACACACACACACACACACACACACACACACACACACACACACACACACATTACTGAGGTCAACAGACTAACTCCCAAACCTTTAACATACAATCCTCAATCCTGGTCGAAATGACCTCCTTCTCTCTGCTTCCAGACACTAAACCCCTCCCCTCCCCCACTACCTTGCTTCCAGCGCGAGCCAGATGATAAAAACTTGTGTAAATCAACGAATAAAATACATCCCAGACCACAACATACAGTACACTCACACATGTGTAAGGTCAACCGCTGAACTAACGTTAAATCATAAATGCTGAACGGGTGGACCGTCCAGAAATGTGCACACTCGTCATTCACCCCACCAGACCACACCCACCAATAACAGATCCGTGCCACCACCACGCCTGCGGCTGGTAGTAACAACACAGTGAATCACCCACGTCCATCCCAGGCTAACGTACAGAAACACTCGACTCATCGTTATCTATTCGTATGAACGATAAATGCTTATCTATCATTTTTCTTTTAATATCAGTTCAGCGATGATGTTTGACTGATGATAATTTGATCTGGAAGCTCACTGGAGTGCATCTGGCCCAGAGAGAGAGAGAGAGAGAGAGAGAGAGAGAGAGAGAGAGAGAGAGAGAGAGAGAGAGAGAGAGAGAGAGAGAGGAGGCGTCCTCGGGCCTTCACGCACTCAACACAGCTGCGAAAACAAAAACACTCATTGCACAACCATAATAAGAAAAAAAAAAAAACATGACAGCAATGAGAAACGAAGACACAGATAAACCCCCACCGAACACCACAGTCGAGAGATCATGTGCAAATCCCAACAGGAAACACCAACATCATTATCACAATCGAGATCACTATCCAACTTCCAGCTTCCTACAGACGTGAGGAAAGCCTGGCACAGGCCCTACCACAGAGACGTGCATATATATCCCTCAGCACCAAAATGGCGTCGCATACCAACACACTCACGGTGCGAGCCCACGAAATCCAAGTGAGAGAGATCGACAACACTAATTCTATCAGAAGTGAGACATCGTCAAAGCGTTTTTATTTCTTTTTTTTTTTTTGAGCATACGATAAACCCTGAGAACAGCATTAGAACAAATGCTTCTGTCTCTGCCAGTTAAGGGGGATTTATGAGAGCACAAACCCGACTCACAAAATTGTGAGTGATTATGTCCAACACTTACTCGAAAGACCCATAAACCCACCTGATGTATGGCGTGAACGGACGATCTCCGCCAAAACTAAGTTTACATCAAAGTGTCCCGGGGACTTGGTTTACATCAGAGTATCCCGGAACTTTAGTTTACACAAGTTAAAGGCACGACGCTTCTGTGACAAGCACTAGGGGGCTTCCCTTGACCTCAGCAGTAGTGCTTCCTTCATCCCCCAGTGAGGTTGAACCCCCACAAGGGGTTCAACCTCCAGGAGAGTCCGAGAAAGGGGTGGCGGTGGCAGATACCTACCTCCCTCACCAAAGGACGTACTCTAGGACCTCCTCATTCCAAGGGCGAGGTGGCAGAAGGACTACACCACCCACTGAAGAAAGCAGGACCTCCCTACTCCAAGAAAAGGTACAGGCCTTCAGTACACCCCGTGCGAGGCTCTTGCTCAGGGTGTTACCCGTTCCATCGCTCACCATTACGAGTAGTAAGAGAAAAAAAAATATACACTGGGTCTACCACCACCACCATAAACATAGCCGATGCTTTCCTATCGCACAATCCCCTAGGGTATGAGGGCGGCTTTGGGAGGAGAACGGACGAAAATAGGAAGGAGGGAAGGGCACAAAGGGGCAATGCGGGGTGAGGGAGGAAAGAGGAACATCTTAAAATAAACTGGAACGTATATTTCGGGAAGGAAATTAAAGATGAAGGACGGACGGCGATGATGGAAAGCGCTACAACTCAAGGAAGAGTGTGTATACAGGGAGGGGGAATAACGATGATTGACGACTTGGAATAAGGGGAGGTAGAAAGCCAAGTCTACAGGGTGTATAGGATGCATGGCAACCTGGAATAAGGGAGATACTGCAGTATGTGTCAGAGTGAAGGGAGTAAGTAGTCTGGCAGCGGTCGGCAACCTGTGGCTCCCTGGCGGCAGCAGAAGGAAGAGGAACTCCTCCCTTCTGCTGGAGCGTATCTCCAGCAGGCGAGGTAGAACCTCTTACGAGCAGCAGAAGCAGCTGAGTGACCCTGGAAGTTGTGTTAAAAAAACAATCCAGGCGCAGAAGGACCCTGGAAAAACAGCATAGGGAGGAAAACCTCCGAGCAGAAGATGTAGCAGAACATCCTCTCCGTAGCAAGGAGCAGGGGCAGCAGAACACCCTTTTCCCCAACAGGAACAGAACCAGCAGAACACGCCCTCTACCCAGCACGAGCAAAAGTGCCTGAATCCCCTCCCACGTTCTCCCGACTGCCGCCGGTTGAAGCAACAGGCAGGCAGGCAGGCAGGCAAGCAGGCAGACAGGCGTGGGTGGGGGAGGGTTGTGGTAGAAGCACCGCCCCAGCCGCAGTCGCCGCCGCCGCCGCCGCCAGCAACAACAGCTGCAGCGGCGGCAACAGGAAGGATCGTCACGCTGGCGCTCCCTGTAACCACCCAGCCGGACAGCCTTTGTTAGTACTGACATCATACCTATCGGGCACCGTCCGGCAGACCGGTGTATCCGTCTCAGATGCATCCCTATCTGTCCTGGAAGCCCCTGTGCCTCTTAGCAAGGTTGGAACAGCACCCTGGAGGCCTCTGTACCCGTTAAAGGAGCTGGGACAGCACCCTGGAAGCCTTCGTTCGGGGGACAGCATCCTGGAAGCCCTCGTTGGGGCAAGCATCCCCCCACCACTGAACCACTGGTGGACCTACCAAACTGTGTGGACGGCATCCACATAGGATGCCGTCACATCTCATGGACAGCTCCGGATCGTTTATCATTTAGAGGGTTTCCGGAACTCGTTAAAACGTCACTAACAAAGCGGGTAGGATTAATTAATGGAGGCCTTCCACTGCTCACACCCACCCGACCAAATGTCACCTTAGGCCTACGGACCCGCGGCCTCCAACAACCTGACTGAACAGAGGAGCAACGTGATATCTCGGTTCCAGACCCAGCTGTTGGGGGTTGAAGACCTCCGAAGCCACCGTAAGGCATACGTAAGGTAAGGTAGTGTTCCAGACCCACCTGTGTGTGTGTGTGTGTGTGTGTGTGTGTGTGTGTGTGTGTGTGTGTGTGTGTGTGTGTGTGTGTGTGGTGGGGTAGGATGTGTTGAAGACCTCCTAAACCATCGCTAGGTATACGTAAGGTAAGGTAAAGCAAGGTTCCACACCCAGCTCTTGGGGTAAAAGACCTCCGAAACCACCGTAAGGTAATAAATAAAGGGGAGGGGGGGAAAAAAGGTAATAATGTCCCAAACTCAGCTACAGAGGTAGAGGACCTCCGGCGTCATCGTAAGGTAAAAAGATCCTTCAGGGAGGCGTATCGGACATTTGTATCAACCCTCAGGGACACTAAACAACCGTTCGCTGAATACCAGTCGTGTCACCGGCCTCAAGGAGAGCAGCTGCCTCCCACCCCCTTACTGTTTACCAAATTCCACGACCAGTTGAAAGTCACTCACCCGTAGGGAGCTTCCTCCTGCCAGTCGAGACTGTTCTTAGAACTCCAGTCTCTCCATACGTCACTCACTGACACACACACACACACACACACACACACACACACACACACACACAAGGGTCGTCTCTCGGTTCGATCAAGTTGGAAGTGAACGTTCAAACGTGCCGCGTGACTGGCATCAGTAGATTATAATGACGTTCTGGATGTGGGTAAATATTAAGCCAATTAATTTGACTGACGGGCAGACACTCACTCTCTCCTCCTCCTCCTCCTCCTCCTCCTCACGGTCTGATCAGGTGACTGGTATGTTTACCTTACCGCAGCCGCCAAGCTAACAAAAGCTACCCAGGCAATCGATCATTCAAACCTGTCCAGAAATTTTTTTGTAACTGAACCTAATATATATATATATATATATATATATATATATATATATATATATATATATATATATATATATATATATATAAACATCTTGCTCGACAAATTACCTAAGAGAGATCAAGCTTGGCTTCACGTAGTACCTCACAGATGGACATCTTACCCCCCGCCGTCTGACCCCACCCACATGACTCGCCTACTTCGGGATCGCCTCGATAACTCTGGTTTAACTTTCTACAAAAACCCCCACACCAGGTAAGGCCACCTGGCCGGAACGACAGTCCTCATATCACACAAACCATCACGAGGCTATCCAGTCCTACGAGCAGGTGAAAGGATCCCGCCCGTGGACCCGTTACCTTGTCTAGCCGCGCATTTACGACCAGTCGTATGCACGCGCCCGTCTATACCACCCAATTAGCCTTCAAACGCTTACCTACCCTAAGGGGGGTAACTATGGGAATGCTTACGGGGGAAGAAGTGGTCAGAGATGTGTCAAAGGATCTAACCTCCTGAACCCAACCCCACTTAAGAGTACACGCTGGAGAGGGAATTAAGTCTCCCTGCACACTGACCTCAGCTGTGGTTACCGTGAGGTTGTCATTTATAAAACAGGCGTAGTGACGAGGTACGACACCCTGTCTTATACACTTGACAACCTTACCCAGTACGACACCCTGTCTTATACACTTGACAACCTTACCCAGTACGACACCCTGTCTTATACACCTGACAACCTTACCCAATCATGCGAAGAAAAAAAAATATCATCAGTACTAAGGGCCAGTACTACGCGAATCATCAATACACCAATCACAGAGCTACGGGTGTAGCCACGACGCTTAGCAAACACATGTATCCCTCAGGGCGGGGATGGAACCTCCTCTGCTATCGTCCCAGTAAACAATCTGAGCTGCTATCGTCTTACCGACTTACACACAGGACTAATCGATACTGCAATACATGCTCTCTCTCTCTCTCTCTCTCTCTCTCTCTCTCTCTCTCTCTCTCTCTCTCTCTCTCTCTCTCTCTCTCTCTCTCTCTCCATTCGCCAAAACACCCCCACCAAAATAAACCATACTTAACGCCTCGACCTATCAAAACAAACCATACTCAAGGCCTTGACCTACCAAAACAAACCATACCTAAGGCCTTGACCTACCAAAGCAAACCATACTCAAGGCCTTGACCTACCAAAGCAAACCATACTTAAGGCCTTGACCTACCAAAAGAACCTATGCTTAACGCCCTGAGCACGACACCGATGACCCTTGACCATGATGGTACGAACTAAAGGGTCAGGTCACGAGGTGGCGCCGAAGATACACCAAACCCCCCATCGACCCGTCCCTCTCTCAGTCGAACTCAGGATCTTAATAACACAGAGCCGCATCAAACCTGCACCAGATGATACTCAATGAGGCACAGAGTGTCGCTGTGGCCACCCGATATATCCTGCCGGGTTTCCGGCTGTGAGCCTCAAGCTTGTGTGTGTGTGTGTGTGTGTGTGTGTGTGTGTGTGTGTGTGTGGGGGGGGGGGGGTTCATTAATGTGCAACGCGCCTTGATCGTCGTCCTCCGCGGGCGTGTGCCACTTGTATGCTTGACTTTAATGGCGGACGTATCATGAGAATTGATGAAGTTAAGCGACGGGGAACGGGGCCACCCGACCCCGAACCCCAAATATAGACCTCATCCTGAGGAGTCACAGGAGAGCTGGTAGCCTGGTTGGCTGGCTGGCTGGTTGGTTGGGGGGGGGTGGAGAAGACTGGAGGGAGAAAGGGGTATAGCAGCCGGGTGTGTGTGTGTGTGCGGGGTCGGTCACTCAGTCACTGAGGACTTATTGAGAGAGAGAGAGAGAGAGAGAGAGAGAGAGAGAGAGAGAGAGAGAGAGAGAGAGAGAGAGAGAGAGAGAGAGAGAGAGACAGAGAGAGAGAGAGAGAGAGAGAGAGAGACAGAGAGAGAGAGAGAGAGAGAGAGAGAGAGAGAGAGAGAGAGAGAGAGAGAGAGAGAGAGAGACGCATACAGAGGTCGTGTCCTGTGGAAGGCCAGACCGATGTCTGCTTCCAGGTCTTCCTAAGAAAAAAAAAAAAGAAAAAAAAGAAAAGAAAAGGAGAAGCCTTTGCTTTGCTATCCTTTTCTTCCACTGCTTTTTAACGGGGGAGGGGGGGGGTCTGCAGTGTTTTTCTTTAGTAGTGCTAAGGCCAAGACCACCTCGCTTGGACCGTGGGGTCTGTGTGGTCTGTGTATAACTGCGTGTCCTCAAGTCCAACAGGCCTCCATGTGGAACACTGCTGTTGCCACCCGCTGCGGATAAATACGTAGCCATTGCTGCGTCTTTTATCAATGTCCTGACGCAAGGACACGAAACGGGGAGGGAACCCGGCACACTACGGCTCCCCTGGGGAGGGGAGGTGTGCTAATTCTGGGGAGGTAAGTGTGCTAATCCTGGGAGGTTGGTGCGTTATTTCTACTCAACTATGGATCTTTGGAATATGTCCTGCTGGGAAGTTACAGAGTCAGTCTACTTACTGACCAGTAATTCGTGTATATTACACTTCAGGCTGTGGCTTGCATACCTGAGGCCGGCCGTGGTAAGCTAAAAAGGTAATAATACAAGAGGAGAAAGCCAGGACCATGTCCGTGGTAACGTGGCAAGAAGGGGACGGTCACAGCAGAACAGGGGCGTCGCGTCTCCTCCTGTGCAATCTTACAACGGAGTCAGGAGGTCGAGGATGTAGACGAGGACTCACACAGCCATGGTGAAAACACGATGGGACGACCCTTATGTGCGAATGACCTAAACCTCTGACCTGAACGCTGGGAGGGGGGGTGTCGGGTCAAAGCCCACGCCATAATCTCCAAGGGCATGTACGCTCGCGGTTAAGGATCCTACCACTGATGGGTTTAATCACCGGATTAACCTGTGTGGCCGTCACAAGCCACCATCACTCTCCACCTCGAAGACCAGTCAAGCAATCGACAACAACAACAGCAACAAAAAAAGGGCATAAAGTACGTTTTCACCAGAGAGATACACCTCCAGACTCGTCCACTGTGAAAGACAAAACTCTCGCGCAAACAAGTTATTTTTTTTATCACAGAAAGAAAAACAAAACTCAAGACACAAAAACAAGTTTGTATTTCTCCATCACCTGCTTAAAATGAGGAAAAAAAAAAAGAAAATTAAGAAGAAAAACGAGTGAGTATTTACCTGCTGCGCGCATGGCGGGTGGGATGAGGTTGTAGGATGCAATGTTGAAGGATTTAATACTGCACGAGGCAGCGTCCGACGATAAGATGGTGTTCAGCTCAACCCTTGCGAGGCGAGGCGGGGGAGCGGGACTGGAGCTTCCAGTCCTGAAGGAGTGCTCGGGGTTGTCCAGTGGTACTGGAGGATCCGCGCCTCGGAAGAGGCAATGGTGAGGAGGGCAACTGTCCAACGAGGAGTCCGGATGAGGTGGAGGATTAGAACCGAGGGAGAGATAGGAGGAGCGTAGCGGAGGAGGCAAGGATTAACAGCACCTACCCAGAGGAGCCAACCAACGTGTATAATCAACAACGAGAGTCATATGGACGGGAAGAGGATGCGTACAGAAGGCAGGGAAATCACGAGACAGATCGATACAGACGACCAGAAGCTGCTCGTGGTACCTAAGAGACTCTACGAGTGAGGAAGGCAATCTATGTCAGTTCAACCTGATGGAGGGGGAAGGAGGGAGGGAAGAAGAGGTCTTGTGGGTAAGACTTCCTGCCAGAGGGGCTCGAGAAACAACAGCTCCTGCAGGAGACTCAAGCGAGCCCGGCGGACCTTGAAACCGACCTGGCGCAACACCTGGTTGGTGGGAGAATCCAGGACAACAGGAACTGGAAAGACTATCACTTCAGATTTCCAGCCACCGTTCTGAAGGCCACACAGGTTATACAGAATCCGTGAGGCTTTCACAGGGGCTCAAGGATGCGAATGAATGAAAACTGGGAGAGAGAGAGAGAGAGAGAGAGAGAGAGAGAGAGAGAGAGAGAGAGAGAGAGAGAGAGAGAGAGAGAGAGAGAGAGAGAGAGAGAGAGAGAGGAACAGGAAACTTATGAAAGAGCCTGAAGGATAATGCAATTTAGACCTTGTGACGGGGCAAGGGGGAAAGAGAGAGAGAGAGAGAGCGAGCGTGCGAGAGAAGCTCGAGGGAAATTGACGAAAAAACGTTAAATAAAGAAACCAGAAGTATAATATATACCCGATGGTAAATGAATGACGGACTGAATGACGTAAAAGAAGACAAGAGGTTGTAGGGAAGACACTCAGAAAGACGAACTTATGATCCTAGTGTCGCCCTAAGAGAGCCAGCAGACGGTGTGTCAGAACCAGTTGAGTTCACCCCCCCAAACAAACGGCAAGGGGGACGGGGGCTGGGCTGGCTAGGGGGTGAAAGTGAAGGTGAGAGAGAGTGAGTGAGTTAGTGGGAGAGAAAGAGAGACAGTGACGACAGGAAAATGGGCGAGGGGGAGGGGGGAAGAGTTCGGGTCTGGACCGGTCAAGTTAGGGCAACCCCTGCGCGGTGGGACCTTTCATTCAGGGGGGGGAACGAACGCCACCCTGAGGAAGGAAGAACCAGATTGTTAAACCAATACCACAACCACCAGCAGGAGGAGGAAGAGGTACACAAAACCACACAGGAGGAGGAGGGGGACGCTGGAGGTGCTCCCGAGACCGCAAGCCCTGAGAAGACTACAGACGATTACCAGACGAGAGAGAGAGAGAGAGAGAGGAGTGAGTCTGTCCTCAGAGAGAAGGAAGGGACTTGATCAGAAGCAGAGAGGAGAGAGAGAGAGAGAAAAAAAAAAGAAAGAACACCGATGGGAATAGACGAGGAACGGAAGAACGGGAGTTCTCTCCAACCACCAGCACCAACACTCAAGGCTGGCGTCGTGTTTTGTGAGGGGGCTTATGACTTGCTTCAGCGGGTGAGGGCTGAGTTCTGGTCCTGCCGAGATGCACCACAGCCTCGTCGTCAGCTCCACTCCCTCTTGGCCACAGCGTTTCTTAAAAGGTCTTCACCGACTCACGAGGCGCGGGGTTCGATCCACTTTTCATTACTTTACAGCCACTTAATCCACTTTTTTTTTTTTACGTTTTGGGAAAGGAAATGAATACTACTTTCTTCACTATTCAACCCTTTCTTGGAGTCATTCTGAAAGAACATGTTTCCGATCAGTACGTGAATGCGTCATGATACCCATCGTTCGAATTCCTGAATACGAGCCCACAAGGTTTCCTGGAGTGAAGCTACACAATTTCACAGATGTACGAGTTCTAACTTTCACATCACATTTAAAGTAGAGCATCTTAGAACAGGACTGGCGTGTTACGGCACCCACAACTGTAGCATTATAGAACACAAGCTGGTGTGTTATAACACCCGCAGTTGGAGTACCATACAACACAAGCTGGTGTGTTACGACACCCACAACTGGAGTACCACGGAACACAAGCTAGTGTGCGTTGCGACAGCCATAACTGATGGCTTCCTTACGTGACGCAGAGGTAAGGGGTCCAAGCTCCCGTCTCTAGTAGCTGGTCGTGCGACGGGACGGAGACGGAAACCACAACCCCACGTGAGGGAGGGACGGAACATACGACCCCACTGGGACGGGGAGGAGGAAGGGAACACCTGGGCGGGAGTGAGGGAGGGACAAGGCAGCTGCTGTGCAGGATGTGGGAGGCAGCATAGAGGTGTGTGTGTGTGTGTGTGTGTGTGTGTGTGTGTGTGTGTGTGTGTGTGTGTGTGTGTGTGGCGGATAAGGCCAGCAGCAGGACCACCTGTTGCGGGCCATGCCAGCCAGGGAGGAGTCTCTCTCTCTCTCTCTCTCTCTCTCTCTCTCTCTCTCTCTCTCTCTCTCTCTCTCTCTCTCTCTCTAGGTAGTAGGTGGAAGGCAGCCACCGACCAGGGAGGTACATCTACCCGCACTACCCGCCTGGTGAACAGGAGGGGCTGGTGACGCCTGCGCAGTGAGCTAGGCCTTCAGTGGCTGTCAAGCTTCACTCCTCTAACCCAGCTGTTATTCAGTCTACAGACATACGATTTCTCTCCCTCACATACTCAACAACACGTAGCTCACACGAATCGTTACCATAAGATTTTCCTTGAGGTGAGCACTACGCGTTAGCCCCATCCCCGGCACAATCTCGTCGTAAGTATTCTTAAGCAAGTAAGTACTTTCTTATGAGCGGTTAGCGCTACGCGCTAGCCCTGCCTTTAGCTACTACCGCAATTACGTACTCTCTATGGCACACTCAGTATACACTTTCTCTTTCCCTCCCTGACCACCACACTCCCTAAGTCGGTCAACACAACACTCAAGGACATGGTTAACACACGCCTCCTAAGGACTTGGTCCACATAGGACTCTCGCGGTCCACATACGACTCTCGGTCCACATAGGACTCTAATGGTCCACATAGGACACTCGGTCCACGTAGGACTCTCTCGGTCCAAATAGGCCTCCCTAGGTCCATATAAGACTCTCTCGGTCCACATAGGACTCCCTACGTCCCCATAGGACTCCCCCGGTCCATATATGCCTCTCTCGGTCCATACAGGACTCCCGAAGACCACCCCCCCAAACGCAAACACCAACACCATCCCCTAAAGGCGTCTGTCTTAATGATTCCAATAATTCTTGGCGTAATTTACCATTGACATTCACAACACCTTGACAGACAATTTGCAACAGATTTCTCCAATATATAAAACACTATCAGCGCCAGGGAGGGTTGGGGAATCGCTAGAATTTGTAAGTGGAGGCAGGTAAAGCACCCAAGAAAAAAAGAGGTAAGTAGGTTTACAGTAGAAAGGTAGATACAACGGAGCGCTGGTGAATATGTATACAGTTACGTGGGTTAGTAGGTATCTAGGTAAGTAGGCAGGGAGGTACAAAGGTAGGCAGAAAGGCCATCAAGTAGGTGTGAGAGAGAGAGAGAGAGAGAGAGAGAGAGAGAGAGAGAGAGAGAGAGAGAGAGAGAGAGAGAGAGAGAGAGAGAGAGAGAGAGGAAGTAAGTCTAGGACGGGCAGGCGTGGGGGGGGGGGGGGAGAATGGCTCTCGGAAATCCGCCTATCCCGTGTGGCCCTTTCACTTTCAACCCAACCCAAGCTAACCATGGGGGTCGCTCGCCTCCCGCACCCGCTGCGCCTGCACAATCATACCCAGGCTCTCTTCTGTGTGTGTGTGTGTGTGTGTGTGTGTGTGTGTGTGTGTGTGTGTGTGTGTGTGTGTGTGTGGGGCCAGTCCAGACATATCAGAGGGTGTCAGGACCCGTTATAAAGGGGGATGGGGGGTTCTGGATACACACAGACACACGGGTCTTCTTTGCGTCTTCTGTGGTACAGACAAACAGGTGCGCCTCTAACTAACATATACCTTGTGTGACACAGACGCAACGCGTGTGAGTGCAGACAGCCATGTATGTCTCATCTGTGCTATGGATTCAGAGGCATAATGCAAGCCCTATTCCTGCACAGACAGGTCCTTCCTCACACACACACACAGCATTACCGTCTCCATGTACCATGGATGACACCACCACAGACAGCAACACGGTCTGTACGTGTCATATATATGACTGCTATAGACACTGCATTACCGTTTGTACGTGTTATATATGACTACTACAGACACAGCATCATCGTCTGTACGTGTCATATATGACTACTACAGACACTGCATCATCGTCTGTACGTGTCATACTTGACACCACCATAGACGCTGCATCAGTGCCTGTATGTGTCATATATGACATCACACCGAAACATCATCGTATATACGTGTCATGTGACACCACCACAGACACAGCACCATCGACTGTGCGTGTCACACATAACATCACAGACACACAGAATCCTCTCGTCCGCCTGCGTCACAATATGTGACAGCCGACGATGCAAAGTAATGTACGTGCATGGCCAAGCTATGTGACGCTGGAACCGACATAGCACAAACACCAGCGTCTGGCTGCGTCACACACACACACACACACACACACACACACATATCATACGTGTCAAATCACAAACAAAAAACCACAAACCAAAAAGAAGACTCTCTCTCTCTCTCTCTCTCTCTCTCTCTCTCTCTCTCTCCTGTAACTCCCTTGCTCAAACATCCCTGTAACAAAATCTCATCTCTGTATACCATTACAGAACTGACGTTCTTTTGGCGAGCCAGTGACATCATTAACCCCCCCCTCCCCCTCCTCCCCGTCACCCCTTCGAACATGACGTCAGTCACTCCTCGAGACGCAGACATCACGTGGGCGTCGTATTCAGAATGTTTCGTCCCGATCCCTACGCATGCAACGGCAGCAACATCGCTCATTTAGAAAATAACACCAGCTATGTTCGTATGCAAACTCCAGTTCGTCTATAGGTATAATTTCTATATTTTCTATCACTGTCAGATCATAGCAACTTTTTTTTTGCGTGTGTGTGTGTGTGTGTGTCACCCTTTACAACACGGCCATCCTCTATAATATACTGTCATCCTCTCTTGTCAACTTTGTACGTCACTATAGATCTATAACACTGAACATGAACCACATTTCTACAACACTGTTGGCCTCCATACATCCAATAACACGGTCACCGTGCGTCTGTACAACAGTCGCTCGTCACCGTATCTCGGACTTTTCAAACAACCGCAACTTCCACCAACGTCCTCTGAGACCACAGTTCCTTTCCGAGCATCATCCCTGTCCAGCGTCCAAGCACACAGTAAGCAGAGGCCAGTAAAGTTCGCTTGTACCGCGAAGTTGTATCTCCAGAGACGACCACTTGTTCGCGCAGCACTGAGCCACGTCGAGGAACCGAATCTGTTCGCCTTGTTACGCGTGACGGCCGTGTGGATGACGCCGTCACACAGACAAGAGGAGGAGGAGGAGGGGCAACCGTAGATGGACGGAGATTACTGTACAGTGGGCGAGGGTCAATGTCCACACGCCGTTTTGAGGACACACACACACACACACACACACACACACACACACACACACACACACACACGCACACAACCACAATCAGCTCAGCACTGTGTTCTGTCCACTGGCTTTTCTCCTCACAGTTTCCGAACTTTCAATTTCGTTTCGGCATCTGTCGCCATTCACTGCGGGCGGTATTTCATGTTCACCAGAGGGACGACGAAATCACTCGTCACAAATCGCAAAGATCTACTACAGTCCAGTCCAGATGACTGTGTGGCTTCACCCAGCGAGCCACCGTAGGAAGGGGTGAGGAGGCAGTAGTACCCTCTTCTACAGGAGGTCCTCTCGTCGTCTGCAGCAGGAGACGACCCACAGACCCTCGTCTACTACAGAATAGAGCGTCTCTCTTACAGCTGTAGCGGTGGACTGGTGGTGAACGCCAGCAGAACGAGGTCGAGAGACAGAATACGTTCTCCTGCAGGAGGTCCTCTCGCTCAGACACCAAGTCTTCTACAGAAGGGAGCGTGCCCCTTCCCTCTCCTACTGCAGCTGGAGGAGGTATGACAGAGCAGGTGGGTGAAGCCTGCTGGAGGAGTGAGCACTGAGTGAGTGGTGTGTGTGTGTGAGTGTGTGGGTGTGGGTGGTGTGTGCGTGTGTATATGCGAGTGTGTGTGTGTGTGTACCGAGCAGACGGAGCGGCGGGAGCGGCACGGTCAACTCAACACCACAGACCGGCCCGGACTGTTGCCGCCAACCTAGTCACTCCCCTCTCTCTCCCTCTCCCTCTCTCTCCGAGTCTCCAACCCCCCTCCCCCCAACCGCCCGCCCCCACAGCAGTGAGAGGCCGGCGACACCTCCCTCTCACATCCCGCACCACCACAACTGTTGCTAGAAACCCACCCACCCCCTTCCCTCCTCCCACCACCACACCACCAGGGAGGACCTTAATGAAGAGATTAGCTCCTATGTACGGCACGACGGTTCGATCCTTGAGTATGGTCAGAACCTGACACCCCTCGGGGGCCACTGGCGAAGGCAAGGCCATCATCACGCACGGTGTCGTGCCGTCGTGTTTGAAGGGTCGTACCGTCCTTTTCGAGGGCCGCACCGTCTTGCTCAAAGGTCGTACCGTCGTGCTGATAAGGGTCCGACAAGTCCCACTCGTCATGACTTACCCTCCGCCAGTGACATCAATAACACCACTAACCTATCGACACCACCACCTTCACTTTCCACACACGCACAAACACTGGTCTCTACTCACTCATCACTTTCATTCATGTTCATCACATTCACCGGTGCAGGTTCACTCGCTCTGCACCCACCCCATTCCCATGCGACCATTCACGATTAATAACCTTCATTATAAAAACCCCTACTTCCACACCCTCACCCCTTTCCACCCCGCCCTGAGTCCTTCTTTCCGCTTTACATCCCCACAGGACTCCTAAGGACACTGGAGGAAGAGGAGCAGCAGCGGGGAGGGAGTGTGGGACGACCTCCTGCGCAACGCCAGGGGTCCCGGTCAGAGTCGACAAGCTTTTGCCCTCGTTCGTTGCCCTGACCTGAACTGACCCTTTACGACGCCAGAGCCACGCATGGGGCGAGGGTGGGGGTGTCAGGACTGCCTGTAAGACCGCGAGCGAAGGAGGAGTGGCGTAGTTGGGGGGAAGAGGGGTTCTTCTCTCCTCCCTCAGACACTTCATTGCCTTGGGTAATGCAGGGTCCTGGAGCGAGGCTGGTCAGGCCAAAGCTTATCTTAGCCTACGAAAACACCTGTTCTTTTCCCAGTCCTTGTTTTGTACATTGTGTATTATTGTGACCACTTTAACCACCCATAATGAGTGGCTGTGATAGTCTACTGACTATGCTAATGTACCTTGTTGAGCATGAGCTGATATAATGCTGTACCATGTAAATGACCTAACACTGTATCAGTTTCTGTCCAATAAACTTTAATGATAATAATAATAATCAACTATTGCCTTTACGAATATGAACCTAAAAGCTATTTTCTATCGCTCTCTCACTCACCTGTCCAGTCGTGTTCGTGTCTGTCCCCCTCCCCAACAGGCATCTTCGGAACCAGGAACCTCGTCACGTAGCGTCTTCGGTAACCTTGAGAATCACCTGGAGTGGTGCACACACACCCCCTTCTGGAGTGTGGCCAGGCGGCTGACGTAATTCTGCGTCGCCGTGGTCTTGGCATCCACTCCCTCCACCGTAACAGGTGTTTGAAGCGGGGATTAACTGCAGTCCTCGCGGTGGACCATCATCTCCTTCCGGCTGATTCCTCTCGTTTCAGCTGGTCCCTCTTGTTCCAGCTGGTTCCTCTCATTCCACCTGGTTCCTCTCGTTTCAGGTGATTCCTCTCGTCCCAGCTGGTTCCTCTCGTTCCAAATGGTTCTTCTCGTTTCAGCTGATTCCTCTCATTCCAGCTGGTTCCTCTCGTTCCAAATGGTTCCTCTCGTTCCAGCTGATTCCTCTCGTTCCAGCTAGTTTCTCTCGCTCCATCGTCCAGTCATCCCTTCGAGCACGATGGTTCGAACCCTTAGGGTACGGCGGCGTGACCTTTCACCTGACCTCATCGCCTATCCCCTAAATTTTACATGGTTCTATTCCCTCCCTTCCCTCCATCCATCTCCCCAGTCCCTCCTACGCGACATTCCTCTTCGGGTGGAGTTCCGTTCCACTCCCCTCCCGCCGACGGGTCGTGCCCTCCGAACCCATCCGCCCCCGTGACCACATATCCCAGGCAGGGGAGGGCGTCTCTTTGGCCCTCCTGGACCCTGGGAGGCCCGGGCCAGGGAGGACTGACACACCCACCCTCAGATTACGTAACCCCATCCCTCACTACTCCCTCACTCCCTCCCCACCATCCTCTCCCCCTAATACAATACCGACTACTTTCCTTCTCCCCTTCTCCAACTGTGTGTCCCCGGAGGTCAGTGGCACTCTCCTACCGGAGGGGTGAGCCATCTAAGGCCAGGGGTATATATGCTGCTGGTGTCGACAGGCCGCCAGATGCCTGGTGGTGGTGTGGTGGTGGTGCAGGAGGAGGAGGAGGAGGGGTGAGGAGGGAGAGGGTTTGCATGCGGTGCAGGGGTCGGATGCTGCGACAGGTCGAAGGAGAGAGGGACGGGGGTGGTGGTAGTAGTGTGGGAGGGGGGGGGGTTGGTTCTGCTCTGACCTCGATGGAAGGTGAGGTCAGAGCTGTTACTGACGTGTTGACCCGTCCAGACACTCCTCCCCCCATCCACAACACCACCCGCTTGGCACGGCTTGCGCCACACCTGCAACGTGTGTGTGTCTGGCAGACTAGACACCACTGAGGATGACCTCTTCTTCCAGCACAACCAGTCTGTTTGCAGTAAACAAACCACATCAGTCTAGTTTACA
This sequence comes from Panulirus ornatus, assembly GCF_036320965.1. Classification (NCBI taxonomy): domain Eukaryota; kingdom Metazoa; phylum Arthropoda; class Malacostraca; order Decapoda; family Palinuridae; genus Panulirus; species Panulirus ornatus. The sequence goes on along the minus strand of NC_092271.1, from coordinate 25,555,003 downwards.
ATCAGCAAACTACTAACCAGTCTGTTTCAAGTAAACAAACCTCATCACTCTGTTTACAACCCATCAACAACACACCAGTTTGTTTACAATCCATCAACAACACACCAGTCTGTTTACAGTCCATCAGCAACACTCCAGTCTGTTTACAGTCCATCAAAAGCAAACCGGTATGTTTACAGTCCATCAACAACACACCAATCTGTTTACAGTCAACGAACAAAACACATTGGCAAATTATAAGAAAAAGAAGACTTGCAAAGATGGGTCAGCTCATCCAAACACTATCATTCCCAATACTTTCACTTCCGTAAACAGGAATCAACATAACCAAATAACCAACGTAAATAATGAGCGACTACAAGAGTAAACAAGACTTATCGGTCCAAAACATAAGGCGGCTCATGCTTGCTTGCACCCTCGACCATTAATGAGGTAATGTATTCATCGAACCGATATCTTAAAAACTCACTATTAGTTCACTCACTGAACTGTCTCCCTACATCAGCATTTCGCTATTTCTTTCCATCGTGTGTGTGTGTGTGTGTGTGTGTGTGTGTGTGTGTGTGTGTGTGTGTGTGGTTGCGTTCGTATCACACTGGAGATATGAGATGACTGTTGGTGTCTGTCAATACCAACCGACCCGACCGAGTGCCTCCGTGAACGGGTGAGTCACAGCAGTGACTCAAAAGTTCCCGAAGAAGTAAGTTGCTACTCATGAATGCATCCGCTGTGCTGTAATGACTGCCAACCTCCTCTCTCTCTCTCTCTCTCTCTCTCTCTCTCTCTCTCTCTCTCTCTCTCTCTCTCTCACACACACACACACACACACACACACACACTCCGTACAAATCCTCGGAAATTAAATCAGCAGCTTCGGGCTTGCTATAACGGAAGGACTAGGCCTACTATCCTGCAGCGTGTAAAAAGTGGGGGACCTACTCCTTTTTGGTGGCGTTTCAGAAAAAAAAAAAAAAATACTTACAGAACCCACGACGGACGCTAAATAAAAACTCCTGCCAGAGGATACAACGATGGCCACACCTCCGCTCATCCTACAGTAGTCCCTCAGCGATATCTGCATACAATACGTCTCCCCCTCTCCCTCACGACCTTGATGGACGTCGTTGCGTTATTACGGCACCTGGGCGAAGCGGGGGGGGCCCTCGCCTTCCTCCCCCTCCTCAGGAGATGGAGATGGTATCTCTGGACGGCTCTCTGTATCTCTTCCCTCATGGCTCCTCCAGCTGCCACACACCAGCGTATGTAAACACTGTCAGCTGCTGCGTGGAACGTACAGGAAACGAAATGCAACGAAGGCTTCACAGTGTTGATGTTTCTTTCTTAAACACGACACGTACTTGACCTGACCCTTTTCTTACAGGTCCAGTTTGACAAAAGGGCCAAGGCGATCATACCCAGGGGTCGTAAGGTCCGTGCAAAAGGGCAAGGGGAGAGGAAAGGGGCTACGTAACCCCTGACCCAGCTGGACATATCGCTTACGTCCTCTCTCTCTCTCTCTCTCTCTCTCTCTCTCTCTCTCTCTCTCTCTCTCTCTCTCTCTCTCTCTCTTCTTCCCTCCTCATACCATCCCATCCATCTTCCCCAGTCCGCTTGACAGCCAGGAAGAAAACCTGTGCATCTGTCCACCTCGTCCTTCACCTCACCATCAGCAGAGACCAGAGACGCAGCGTTACACGCGCCATCTGTCCGGCACATACCCAACTAACCACGACTTATCTCTCTGCAGCGACGCAAAAGACCAATAAATCGCCTTCATTCTCCATCTTACTGGCTAACTTCACGACGAATCGTCCTGTTCAGGAGACGTTTTTACTAGTTACCCCTCCGCACTAACCATCGTCTTCAGTCGGCCTTCGGGGGGCTGAAGATGAGGCAAAAGGCAACACCAACAATGTCAGCTGATAACGACACAGATAACCGACGATACAGAAGCAGGAGATAAGACATGCGGGAGGGGCAAGTCATGAGAGCCAACCATGACTCACTCCCACCCCCTCTTACCCTGGTATCTCGTCCACATGTTGGTGGTACTGCTATGGGGCCCCTGCTCTGAACACGACAGATACGAACACACACACACACACACACACACACACACCAGGGCTCGCAAAAATACAGGCGAATCTGGTAAAAGGATATCTAAATAGACCTCTCATCCACAGGAGGGTCCAGACACTACATTAATTACATACGAGACTCTTTTTACCACGAATTCGAGAACTACACGAAGGACAGAAAATACACCATTATCATATATGTATCTAAGGTCGACTACTTAAATCGATATCGCAAGGCAATGACCTTTAAATACTAACCTAATTAGCGATGATTCTGCTTAGATTCATTACCAATTAATAGGCCTGAGGTCTACCTAGGAATGAATTAATATACATTAACACAGTTCAATAAAAAAAAAAAAAACGAAACAAGGTCTCAACATTCCTGGGCATTCCTTACCTCACAAATTGACACGTACACTTAAAAAAAAGGGGGGGCAGGTGGAGGAAATAATTCCCACTTTCTGTAATGCCACTTTGTGTAACAAGTCTGCACGTTTCGAGAAACCATTTATTTTCGCTAGGCTCTAGCAGCACCAACCTTGTTTCCCAATCCTCTCTCTCTCTCTCTCTCTCTCTCTCTCTCTCGACCGATATGACGTCAGTCGAGGATCGGCGAATCATTTTACTGGTGACGCAAGGTAGGAGCAACAATCGACTCGGCAGCAGCAGCAGCGGCGGCACCACCCACCACCACCACGGAGCATTTTACAGTAACGGTCCTTAAGTGGTCTTAGCCACAAAGGGGCTGGGTCTCCACTCCCTCCCGCCCTCATCTCTCTCCAGGCACACCACCCACCACCACTCACTCACTCACTCACTCACTCACTCACTTATGCGGACCATCAATATTTTATGACCACATTCCGGACAACCCAAAACCAAACCGACCAGCCCCGCTCGCAGTGAAGGCCCCGGCGAAGTAATGGTTCTCTCTTCAAATTCACGATGATTTTGTAATACAGTTCAATGCATTCACTGTAATTTCCACACAGGAATGAGAAATATGCTTTCTCTGACGTTTGAATCTTTACGGTCATTACATCACAGTGATAGTACTAATATATATATATATATATATATATATATATATATATATATATATATATATATATATATATATGGAAATTGGAAGGATTTGAGCGATCGGGGCCTAAAAAACATGCAGGAGGGTGAAGGGCGTGCGAGGGATAGAGTGAATCGGAACGGTGTTGGTATACAAGGGATCGACATGTTATCAATGGACTGAACCAGGGCATGTGAAGCGTTCGGGGCAAACCAAAGAAAGGTCTGTGGTGCCTGGCTGTGCATAGCAAGCTGTGGTTTCGGTGCATTACTCATGACAGCTAAAGAATAGGCATGAGCGAATGCGGCCTTTCTTCGTCTGTTCTGGCGCTGCTGTCCCACCCACCCATCCATTGTACTTGATCCCCTCCCCCTTTACCCCTCCTCCCATGTTATTTGCCCTTATTCCTCCTCTCCCTGTTAATTGGGCCCTTTTCCACCTCTCTCTCTCTCTCTCTCTCTCTCTCTCTCTCTCTCTCTCTCTCTCTCTCTCTCTCTCTCTCCTGCAATCCTTTCTCCGAACGATCGCCACAAAGGTAATGACGTAACGGTAGGCCCAAGCAATCGTCGGCCATTCCAGCTGATCGTCATCCTCACATCCACCCGGTTCCCACAAACCCGGGTTACCTCATCCCACTGAAATTCCAGCATCATTCACGTGTTGCTGTCACTCTAAGAGGACGAAAGATATCAGCAGAAAAATATACAACGGACCTTTACATTACGAATCGCAAAGGCAACATTGGATAGTTTTACGACCATCAAGGCAGAGATGCCATTACCACTTTACATGTAAAAGCAAATGTATGATCAAATGTCATACAATTTTTCAATATCATTATCAAACCAATTAATAGAAGTCAACCTATAACACTAACTATATATCATATCTGTTCGCTGTTTCCCGCGTGAGTCAAGTAGCGTCAAGAACAGATGACTGAGCCCTGATGAAGAAATATCCTCACTTGGCTCTTTGCTCTGCTCCTTTCTTTTCTTCCTTTTTGAAAGTAATACAAGAGGTGAGGATTTACAATTTCCCTACCCTCTTTCCCACCCCACTTGAACGCCTTCTATGACACGCAGGAGATACGTGGGCAGCATTCTACCTCCTCTATCGCTAAGGATATACGTACATTGGAAATCCTCTCCTCCTGCATTTTCACTTTTCAAAATAAGGGACCAATGTTCAGAGGACCAAACCCTGACCTCCCCAACATCCACCAATGTTCAGAAGACCAAACCCGCGTCAGATCCCAGCGTCTATAAATACGCCCGGCGTCCACATCCCCGTCCAAAACAGTCGTTCCAACCAGTTCACGATCGAACTCGGCAACGGACGCGTCGTATTACGGGGTTTACCCCTCAGTGGCGTCGAGACCCCCACGAGGGAGGAGGGGAGGGGAGAGGAGGAGGAAGAGATCCACTGAGGTCACTCACTTCGAATCCCCCGAGGTTCAGGGAACCCATTATTGAACCTGTCCGCCCGGAATGCTACAGACGAGCCACCACGCGCTCCGTCCCTCGTCCAGACCCCTGCCTGGCAATGTTCCAGCTCAACACTGCTCATGGGAAATCCCGGTCAAGAAAGAAGTCTGTTACTACTCCCGCTGTTGGTCGCTGTTGCTGGAACTGTTTGCGTGCAAAACGGCTACTCCCTGGAAACCTCACTCGGTTCAGACTTGGTTATGGGGTTTTATGGGAGTATGCCGGGTGGGGGTGGGCGGGAGGAGGAGTAAGTCTTCTCCTACTGCCGGGTATACACACACATGAGGTCCCCCAGATTATGAGGGGGAACCTCTACCACCTTCAGGTTCTTCATGGGTTATCCCAGCAGGTACCCTGACGCTACTGCTCCGTTGCTCATGAATACCCGTGCCTGGGGTGGGGTACAACCCCCCCCCCCCACACACACACGGCTTCAGCGAGGGATATGTCGTCATCGCGAGTTCCACGAAGTCCACCCCAGATTTTGACCTTCCCGGTAGCGTGACTAACCCGCAGCCCACGTTTATCTCTCTCTCTCTCTCTCTCTCTCTCCTCTCTCTCTCTCTCTCTCTCTCTATATATATATATATATATATATATATATATATATATATATATATACACGTATTGCCCGATATCACTGTCTACACTCGGCGGGACTTGCCCTTAAAATAAGACGTTATACGACCTTTGTGTACCTGACTCGTACAGGTCAAGGGCAATTACGTACTTAAGGGTCGTACCGTTGTGCTCAAGGTACTACTACCGTCGTGGTCCAGGGTCGTACCGTCGTACTCAAGAGTGGGACACCGTCGTGGTCATGACCTGGAGGGGTGGGGGTGTGGGGGAGGGGGGTTGGTACCAGGTGCCCTTCGCCGCCACTCGCAAACCTCGCTGGGTCGGTGGTACCCATCACACTGAGGTACGGTACATCATCATCATCATCGTGAAAGTGAGGAGGAACACTGGGACGTTCTCTGCTCGGTCCTCGTCTAAATGGGAGGTTAGCACATCATCATTCACGGTGAAAGCCCCAGAGAGAGAGAGAGAGAGAGAGAGAGAGAGAGAGAGAGAGAGAGAGAGAGAGAGAGAGAGAGAGAGAGAAATTATGCCAAATCTGTGGAAATAAAGGATGACTGTGGGATCAAGTGGAGTTAAAGGCCGAATACGGAAAATTCTGATTTGCAGCATATATATATATATATATATATATATATATATATATATATATATATATATTTTTTTTTTTTTTTTTTTTTTTTTTTTATACTTTGTCGCTGTCTCCCGCGTTGCGAGGTAGCGCAAGGAAACAGACGAAAGAAATGGCCCAACCCCCCCCCCCCATACACATGTACATACACACGTCCAGACACGCAAATATACATACCTACACAGCTTTCCATGGTTTACCCCAGACGCTTCACATGCCTTGCTTCAATCCACTGACAGCACGTCAACCCCTGTATACCACATGACTCCAATTCACTCTATTTCTTGCCCTCCTTTCACCCTCCTGCATGTTCAGGCCCCGATCACACAAAATCTTTTTCACTCCATCTTTCCACCTCCAATTTGGTCTCCCTCTTCTCCTCGTTCCCTCCACCTCCGACACATATATCCTCTTGGTCAATCTCTCCTCACTCATTCTCTCCATGTGCCCAAACCATTTCAAAACACCCTCTTCTGCTCTCTCGACCACGCTCTTTTTATTTCCACACATCTCTCTTACCCTTACGTTACTTACTCGATCAAACCACCTCACACCACACATTGTCCTCAAACATCTCATTTCCAGCACATCCATCCTCCTGCGCACATCTCTATCCATAGCCCACGCCTCGCAACCATACAGCATTGTTGGAACCACTATTCCCTCAAACATACCCATTTTTGCTTTCCGAGATAATGTTCTCGACTTCCACACATTTTTCAAGGCTCCCAAAATTTTCGCCCCCTCCCCCACCCTATGATCCACTTCCGCTTCCATGGTTCCATCCGCTGACAGATCCACTCCCAGATATCTAAAACACTTCACTTCCTCCAGTTTTTCTCCATTCAAACTCACCTCCCAATTGACTTGACCCTCACCCCTACTGTACCTAATAACCTTGCTCTTATTCACATTTACTCTCAACTTTCTTCTTCCACACACTTTACCAAACTCAGTCACCAGCTTCTGCAGTTTCTCACATGAATCAGCCACCAGCGCTGTATCATCAGCGAACAACAATTGACTCACTTCCCAAGCTCTCTCATCCCCAACAGACTTCATACTTGCCCCTCTTTCCAGGACTCTTGCATTCACCTCCTTTACAACCCCATCCATAAACAAATTAAACAACCATGGAGACATCACACACCCCTGCCGCAAACCTACATTCACTGAGAACCAATCACTTTCCTCTCTTCCTACACGTACACATGCCTTACATCCTCGATAAAAACTTTTCACTGCTTCTAACAACTTGCCTCCCACACCATATATTCTTAATACCTTCCACAGAGCATCTCTATCAACTCTATCATATGCCTTCTCCAGATCCATAAATGCTACATACAAATCCATTTGCTTTTCTAAGTATTTCTCACATACATTCTTCAAAGCAAACACCTGATCCACACATCCTCTACCACTTCTGAAACCGCACTGCTCTTCCCCAATCTGATGCTCTGTACATGCCTTCACCCTCTCAATCAATACCCTCCCATATAATTTACCAGGAATACTCAACAAACTTATACCTCTGTAATTTGAGCACTCACTCTTATCCCCTTTGCCTTTGTACAATGGCACTATGCACGCATTCCGCCAATCCTCAGGCACCTCACCATGAGTCATACATACATTAAATAACCTTACCAACCAGTCAACAATACAGTCACCCCCTTTCTTAATAAATTCCACTGCAATACCATCCAAACCTGCTGCCTTGCCGGCTTTCATCTTCCGCAAAGCTTTTACTACCTCTTCTCTGTTTATCAAATCATTTTCCCTAACCCTCTCACTTTGCACACCACCTCGACCAAAACACCCTATATCTGCCACTCTGTCATCAGACACATTCAACAAACCTTCAAAATACTCATTCCATCTCCTTCTCACATCACCGCTACTTGTTATCACCTCCCCATTTACGCCCTTCACTGAAGTTCCCATTTGCTCCCTTGTCTTACGCACCCTATTTACCTCCTTCCAGAACATCTTTTTATTCTCCCTAAAATTTACTGATAGTCTTTCACCCCAACTCTCATTTGCCCTTTTTTTCACCTCTTGCACCTTTCTCTTGACCTCCTGTCTCTTTCTTTTATACTTCTCCCACTCAATTGCATTTTTTCCCTGCAAAAATCGTCCAAATGCCTCTCTCTTCTCTTTCACTAATACTCTTACTTCTTCATCCCACCACTCACTACCCTTTCTAAACAGCCCACCTCCCACTCTTCTCATGCCACAAGCATCTTTTGCGCAATCCATCACTGATTCCCTAAATACATCCCATTCCTCCCCGACTCCCCTTACTTCCATTGTTCTCACCTTTTTCCATTCTGTACACAGTCTCTCCTGGTACTTCCCCACACAGGTCTCCTTCCCAAGCTCACTTACTCTCACCACCTTCTTCACCCCAACATTCACTCCTCTTTTCTGAAAACCCATACTAATCTTCACCTTAGCCTCCACAAGATAATGATCAGACATCCCTCCAGTTGCACCTCTCAGCACATTAACATCCAAAAGTCTCTCTTTCGCACGCCTGTCAATTAACACGTAATCCAATAACGCTCTCTGGCCATCTCTCCTACTTACATAAGTATACTTATGTATATCTCGCTTTTTAAACCAGGTATTCCCAATCATCAGTCCTTTTTCAGCACATAAATCTACAAGCTCTTCACCATTTCCATTTACAACACTGAACACCCCATGCATACCAATTATTCCCTCAACTGCCACATTACTCACCTTTGCATTCAAATCACCCATCACTATAACCCGGTCTCGTGCATCAAAACCGCTAACACACTCATTTAGCTGCTCCCAAAACACTTGCCTCTCATGATCTTTCTTCTCATGCCCAGGTGCATATGCACCAATAATCACCCACCTCTCTCCATCAACTTTCAATTTTACCCATATTAATCGAGAATTTACTTTCTTACATTCTATCACATACTCCCACAACTCCTGTTTCAGGAGTATTGCTACTCCTTCCCTTGCTCTTGTCCTCTCACTAACCCCTGACTTCACTCCCCAGACATTTCCAAACCACTCTTCCCCTTTACCCTTGAGCTTCGTTTCACTCAGAGCCAAAACATCCAGGTTCCTTTCCTCAAACATACTACCTATCTCTCCTTTTTTCACATCTTGGTTACATCCACACACATTTAGGCACCCCACTCTGAGCCTTCGAGGAGGATGATCACTCCCCGCGTGACTCCTTCTTCTGTTTCCCATTTTAGAAAGTTAATACAAGGAGGGGAGGATTTCCGGCCCCCCGCTCCCGTCCCCTCTAGTCGCTTTCTACGACACGCGAGGAATACGTGGGAAGTATTCTTTCACCCCTATCCCCAGGGATAATATACATATATATATACATACACACACACACACACACACACACATATGCACATACACACACACACACACACATACATATATATACATATGAAAAATGTAAGAACAATTTAGAAACAAACTTTTAGCTTGAAATGAATGAAAAAAAAAAAATGAATGTCACATAATGGTTCAACCTCTGGCTATGGAAAAGGAGATGTACAATTTATTCACACAAACGTCAATAGCAGTTCTCATCAATTTCACCACTGTGTCAATAAGCTTCAATGTCTAAGCTACATTTTTCTCCAACTTCACTATTTTCTTGTCAAAAACACCATGCATGAAAACTATCACTCCATTAACACAACTATAAACATTTACTTCCCCTTTAAAAGTTCTGGGGAAGTCTGTCTCGATACACTGCGGCGAGGCGACGCGACGCTGACACAATCACTGTCACAATATCACTTCTGCCTCCTCAAGTCAAGGTTAATATAGATAATATAAAATAATTTCCTGAGCCTCACAGTAAAATAAATATACAGAGATTATATATTAGTGTGATACATCATTTTGATATATTTTATGTTTTTACATGAATACCTATAAAGCCACTTCATGAAGGTCTTCAGCTGATATATGAACAATTACTTCCTGAACAGGTCCTAGTTCAGGTGTTACCAAATTTTCAAAGGTATCAAATGACACTGCTTTATTAATGAACCGACTGTAAACCATTGCAAGGTACCACAAAAATAGTATAAAACAAAGTCCACATAACACCATACCAAAATTTGAGCGGCATGTCTGATATATATATATATATATATATATATATATATATATATATATATATATATATATATATATATATATATATTATCCCTGGGGATAGGGGATTAAGAATACTTCCCACGTATTCCCTGCGTGTCGTAGAAGGCGACTAAAAGGGGAGGGAGCGGGGGGCTGGAAATCCTCCCCTCTCGTTTTTTTTGTTTTTTTTTCCAAAAGAAGGAACAGAGGGGGGCCAGGTGAGGATATTCCAAAAAAGGCCCAGTCCTCTGTTCTTAACGCTACCTCGCTAACGCGGGAAATGGCGAATAGTTTAAAAGAAAAAAGAAATATATATATATATCTAACAGCCAGGGCCCAGTCCGGGCGTGGGGGTTAGTGAAGATCTCGGAAGGCTTCACCAGGTATGCTGGTACCCACCGGGTATGCATATTACCCGTAGACAGATCTAATATAGTAATGGGAGGAGGGAGGCGTAAAAGGACTACTCCGCCTGCTCTTGAGAGTTACATCGCGAGTGGAAAACGTCACTTTCGGCCAAGGCTACGGGCATGGTCAGTGGACGAAAGACGGTAGATCCGAGTCAAAGCAACCTTCTCTCTCTCTCTCTCTCTCTCTCTCTCTCTCTCTCTCTCTCTCTCTCTGTCCAAAGGAGTCCAACCTGTCCCTGCTACTGGGTGTAGCGCTGTCTTGGAGCGGCAGGAACCAGCCCTGGGTAACAACATCAGAACCATTTCATGATGGGGGGTTCCGGGTAATAATAATGATCACCATAACAACAGGCGAGTGGCTGAATATCTGGCGAAGTCTTCCTGAGGGAGTGGGGGAAGGGGGTGGGTTATCTTCACTCCCACAGCCCGGGCTGGGCTCAAGCCATTGGATTTGCGTCGCTGGTTCGACCAAGCCGTTGGGAGGCCGCAGCCCCCAGACCTGCGGATCCTCCACAGCCTGGCTGCTCTGGTTCACTACTACCTGTAGGTAAAGGGTGGAAGGGATGGTAGCATGTCTTCCTCATGATAATGTAATTTGGGAGTTTGTTTTTTCCCCCGATTCTGCTACCGCTGATGCTGTTGTTTTGAGCGATCGTTTGAGCACGACGGTACGTCTCTTGAGCACGAAGGTACGTCTCTCGAGCACGACGGTACGGTCCTTAAGTACGACAGTACGGCTCTTGAGCACGACGGTACGTCTCTTGAGCACGACGGCACAGTCGTGTTAGAGAGGGTCCGTACCGTCGTGCTCAAGGTGCGTTGCGTACCGTCGCCCTCTCACTGGCGCTTCAAGGGTCGTACCGGCGTACTCAATGGCCGTACTGTCGGGCTCAAGAGAGGGAAGATGGAAGGGGGCGGGAGGGAGGGAGGGAGGTAGGTGAAGTGTTCCCCGACACAGCCCGAAGCACCAGCGGGCGACACTGCCACACGCAGCTGCAAAATCCTCTCCATCCCAGACCTGAACTTGTTCTGCCGCTGTACAGCTCACAAGTGTACTCCTTCCTCTTATCGACCAGTGTGCTCGGCTGTGTTGGTGACGACGACGACCCGGGCGGCGGTGGTGGAGGTAGTGCTGCTGGTGGTGGTGGAGGTGGTGATGGAGGGGGTGGTGGTGGTGGTGGTGGTGAGGGGTCGTTCTTCCGCATTCATTCGGGGTTCCACGGGACGGTGGAAGCGACAACCTTTCCCAGCCCAACCCAACTGGCAACGTCAGTGCATGACTAGGACCTTGCATAGCGCCATGCAACTAGCAACGCCAGTGCAAGACTAGGCTAATCCTGCACAGCGCCAGGCAACTAGCGACTTCGGTGCAACACCAAGCACGACTTGCATGGAGTCATGCAATGACCAACTTCAGCGACTTGCACCCTGGACGAATAACATAGTACCTTGGACTAATAACATAGCATCGTGGACTAATATCATAGCACCGTGGACTAATAACAACAGAGCACCGTGGACTAACAACACAGCACCGTCGACTAAACAACTTTTCACCGCAACACTGCACCTGCAGTGCACAGCGCCACGCAACGCAGGGAGCAGCGGTGAACGTATGACTGACATTATTGTGTGGTGCTGGGGCGAGTGTTGCTTTACACTAGGGGGATTCGTGGGTCGTGCTAGCTATGAGTCTGCGTCATGGTGCCCAAGGACCATGTACCGTCATGCAGACGGACAGTACCGTCGTGCCCACGGAAAGGTACCGTCGTGCCTACACATTACGGTCAAAGCGAACGCTGTAAACATTCCTCGAACACAAAGGACTGTGCAGTACACAAAGGCAATCATAACACACTGCTCATAAAACATTATCTGTGGCAAACTATTCAGAACACAATTCTTGAATACAAGAGGAAGAGAAAGGCTCTCTTGAGAAGCCACATAATAATAAAATAATAATAATCATAATAATAATAATAATAATAATAATAATAATAATAATAATGATAATAATGATAATAATAATAATGATATCAATAATAATAATAATAACAGATAACATCGATATTAAAAACTAGCAAAATACTACATATAGAAATGTATGTATGAAAGTCTTAAAAACGAAGATCATATACCTACTTATTAATATATATATATATATATATATATATATATATATATATATGAACCTTTAAAAGAGAGAGAGAGAGAGAGAGAGAGAGAGAGAGAGAGAGAGAGAGAGAGAGAGAGAGAGAGAGAGAGAGAGAGAGAGAGGTGAGTCCAACCCCGCACCATGAATATCATGGAAGCTACAGGAGTGCTCCCAGCAAAGGCTTCTCGTCCAGGAATACCTACCAACCCGTCTGACCAATTCCGACGCTGCCAAGGTGTGCTTACCACAGTCATAGGATCTCTGGTACTTACGTACATGGGGGGGGGGGGGCGCCACCCCATGACAGCAGACATAATCTCCCCGCACTGTCCATGTGAGTTACGACGAACGGGTAATTATAGATAACAGAAGACCTGCTGGTCTATGAGGAACGTTGTCCGCTGAAGGGCAGTTCACGGAAGGGACAGATAACAAGATCTGAAGGTCCGTGATGAGGTTATTTGCTGTAGGACAGTACATGTGAGGGAAGAAATAACAAAAGACCTGCTGGTCCGTAACGAGGTCATCTGTTGATGGACGGTACATGGGACAGACAGACAACAGAAGACCTGTTGGTCTATGACGGGGTTATCTGCTGGAGGACAGAGAGAGAGAGAGAGGACAGTTAAGCAGAAGGCACAGATCAAAGAGACTACAGTCTACATGCATCTAACAGGCCCCTAGACTTCCTCCCTCAGTACGGGCCAATCGTCCACACACAAGCCACACACACCACTCACCCACTCTGGGTTAAAATATAATATCCAAGAAAAACAAAACCAAAAAACAAAAAACAATATAAAAACACAACGGGTGAGCAAACACACAGAGAAACGGGTCTCGAGAACAAATAAAACCATACCGACAACAACACGTCAACAGTGGGGTCGAGCAAGGAAAAACAAGGAAATTGTTTGTATATAACGGATGACGAAGACTTTTTTGTGTCTCCAATACATACTCACCCTAGAATATATATATATATATATATATATATATATATATATATATATATATATATATATATATATATATATATATATACTTTCTTAACCTCTTGAGCACGACGGGACAACCCTTGAATGCGACGGTACGACCCGTGAGCACGAAGGCGAGACCGTTGAGCAAGATGGCCTGACCTTTGACCTATGGGTGCCCATGGGTCGTATCGTCGTGTTCAAAGGCTAAAGCGAGAGCCCGAGTTACGAACAGTGATGTCACGGAAGACGTCACGAACAGACGTCGTCAAAGACACAATGATGTAAACCAGTCAAGAAATAAACCCGCAGATAATGAGGACTCGAGGCTTGGTTGGCAAACACACCGTCTCTTTCAATAGGAGACGAGATGTTTACATAATTCATATGAGTTGTCTATATAGTGGTGGGCCTTGTGAGTGATGGAGTGAGGGGTGGGTGGGTGGGAGGGTGGGGGAGTGTGTGCCTGAGCCTCTACTGTTGTGGGTGTGGGGGGCTGGGTCGTCATGGTGGAGTGGTGGGTCTTGCGGTGGGGTGTCTGTCTGTCTGCCTGTCTGTGAAGGAATGGAATCTGAGAGAGAGAGAGAGAGAGAGAGAGAGAGAGAGAGAGAGAGAGAGAGAGAGAGAGAGAGAGAGAGAGAGAGAGAGTTAAAGTAGACGGTTCCTGGAGCAGAGGTAGACGTGAGCCATGGTGCCGGCCTAACCTCACCACCCCCCCCTGTTGCTTGCCTGCCTGGTACCACGCACGCACGTACGCATAAATGCTTTCAGGCACTTCAGCCAGCCTCCTCCCCTCCCCCTCTGTCTATCTCTACCAGCCACTTCCTGCAATGCTTGCGTCACACACACCCACACACACACACACACCGCCCACGATGCAAAGCTCACGTAATACGCCTCCGCCGCTCTTGCGCGCCGCTGCCACTGATGCCATACGCCTGCCAGCAGATCACGGGGTCGATGCCGGGCCTCGGGATTCGAAGCCGGAACCTCTGGGAAGTCATGACACCGATGCCGAGGCTTGGCAACAGCGTCACGCGCCATCAGCATCATACGGCCGGCAGCAGCGTCACGCGCCTCCAGCATCATATGTCTGGCAACAGACTCAGGCGCCACCAGCATCATACGGCAGGCAGCAGCGTCAACGCGACCAAAGTCATACGTCCGCCAGCGTCGTAATCAGTAGGAGTCTCGTACAGTACGAGCGTCGTGATTCGCTGACCCTTAGGTTGAAACTGTTGGTGTGTTAACTGAAACTCTTAGGGTGCCAGATGTAAGTGTTGGAGAGGCCGGGTGAAATTGTTGGAGGTGCCACCATACACAATGCCAAATGAAACTGCTGGAGATGGCAGTTGAAACTGCTGACGATGTCAACTGAAACTTGAAGGAAGTTCTTGGTGTAATCATTGGTGATGCCAGAGTAGCCCTGGGGAGTGGGGGTGGAGGAGCTTGGTGTAACTGTTCTTGGTAACAGTTTAAACCAATGGGGGCGAGGGGGGGGTGTCTCTCTGATACTGCTGGTGTGGCCATTTGAAACTGTTGGGGGGAAAGGAGGGGGGTATCAAATGAAACTGCTGGAGGGCGATAATTAAAACGATCAAATATACCGGCGGAAGAGTTGGAGATGCTTCTGTTAACTATATATATATATATATATATATATATATATATATATATATATATATATATATATATATATATATACACACACACACACACACACACCACTTAAGAAGGTCAATGAGATGTTTCTGTGTTCATGCCTGATTACCATCCCGAGTCCTGCCAAAACATGAGCCTCCAGACGTCTGCTGCAGTGCATGACGTCATGAGGAAAACAGGTTGGGAAAGCAACAGCAGCGGCAGCAGCAGCACAAAGCCAGCGATCATGCCGTCTGACGTCCACCTTGAGCAACCTCCCAGAACACCACCTTGAAAAGCAGGGAGTGTTCCACCCACGCACCTTCTGCAGAAGGCACTAGGGGGGGGGGAAATCTTTCCTACACACCCAAACACATTTCCATGAACCCAGTACGGGTCACGATCGGCGACGGTGAAAATTCGTATCACTAGAGAATTTTATGAATATTAAGGGAGGACTTGACGAATTGTCCCCCCCCCCCCCCCACACACACACACACACGCAAATTCACAATCGATAAAAAAGAAAGTAATGTATCTTTTTTTTTCATATTAACTGAGCGGGCACGGGCAGCCGAGGTCCTAATCAAGGCCATTCCATTAACGATATATATATATATATATATATATATATATATATATATATATATATATATATATATATATATATATATATTTACCAGTTATAGGATCTTTGGTACTTACGTCCATGAGATACATATATACATAGTGCCCCCATGTACGTACCCACGAACTAAGGATGTACCCCATTTACGTACCCGCCAACTGAGGAAGTACCCCATGTACGTACCCGCTAACTGAGGATGTACCCCATGTACGTATGCGGCGACTGCGAATGCACCCCACGGAGGTACCCTGTTACCAGGAAGGTACCCCTTCGGGATAGTAATCCCACGACAGTTTATGGCTTCCTGTTTCAAATCATCCCAAACAGCAGACACCAGACGCAGCTTATCACTTCCCCACCATCTTAGCTCACAGCATTTCTGCAAAGTTCATAGTGAAGAATGGGGTCTCTCTCTCTCTCTCTCTCTCTCTCTCTCTCTCTCTCTCTCTCTCTCTCTCTCTCTCTCTCTCTCTCTCGTGAGCACGAACTAGTACCCCAGAAGAAATAAACTCGAGAACCAAATCTCACCACATAGCCACACACACACACACACACACACACACACACACACACACACACACATAATCAATAAGGGCAGAAGCCACCATGGAGTTCACAGAGCGAGACCGGGAAGTGAGAAGTTCTTGGACTGGGAAGTGAGGAACTGGACCGGGAAGTGAGAAGTTCTTGGACCGGGGAGTGAGGAACTGGACCGGGAAGTGTTTGGACTGAGTGGGGAGGGGGGGGAGGTGAGAGTTCTTGAACTGGGAGGAAGCGTCTGGACCAAGAAGTGAGAGAGGCAGGGAGTGTTTAGGGCGAAGGTGAAGAGTACCCGTGCAGGGAAGTGAGAGTAAGTACATGGGCGTGGGGAGGGCAGGGGTGGATGGGGTCAAGACGAGCCAGTCAGGGAGAACTAATAAGCCTTAATCACTTTAATCACCATCCCTCACGTGACATTACAGCCACTCGACCAACTGGGTGTTACGGAGTGATACAAACACAGGTGTGTGTACGAGGAACTGGGTGTTACGGGGTGATACAAACAGAGATGTGTGTACGAGGCAGGTTACAGCGTAAAGTGGTACACGAAGCGGGTTACAGAGGAGGGCTGGAGAGGGCCCCATATATCCAGTAGTACAGACACCATCACAGTACAGGAGAGTGTAAGTTACAGAGGCGGGCTGGGGACCCCTATGTATTCAGTACGTACATGCATTCACGGTACAGAATGGGTCAGCCCCCATTACAGTACACCTGAAGCAAGTTACAGAGATGAGTTGATGGGTCCCGTGTACTTAGTACAGACACAGAGAGACGGTAGTACATGGAGTGTGTGGGTGTGTACTACAGGGCAGGTTACAGGGAGGAAAGGTGGGAAAGGGGTAATGACAGGAGGGTGTGGCTCACCTGGGTAACACCTGCCTCAACCCCCAACCACCCACCACCATCTCCGCTACTCCCCACCCTCCAGGCCAGGCCCCTTACTGTCCCCTCCTCCCTCACCCATCCTCCTCCTCCTCCTCCTACCAGTACGCGTGTGCCACATCCGGTAGTCAAAGGGGTGGTGGTAGTGCTTCTCTCTCTCTCTCTCTCTCTCTCTCTCTCTCTCTCTCTCTCTCTCTCTCTCTCTCTCTCTCTCTCTCTCTCTCTCACCACCCCTCCTTCCTCCCCCTCCCCTCCCCCCCCCCTCTCTCTCTCTGCTTCTGATCAACCCCCTCCATCAACAGACGCTCCACCACCATTGTCTGCGACCACGCACGCACACACACACACACACACACACACACACACACACACACACACACACACATACATCGTCCATGGCAACCGAGAGTCGACAGGGCATTACATAACTTATGTACACTGAGTACAGTTTATTACATCTGTCAGGAGATAAGTACGGTGGACACGGGCGGCCAGTCAACTGATAAAGTCCTTATGTAGTCGACCAACACTCTTATGCAAAGACTGGCTGCTTCTGGCACACAGTTATCACACTATCAGAGCCAACCAACCAAACGTTATATATATATATATATATATATATATATATATATATATATATATATATATATATATATATATATGTGTGTGTGTGTGTGTGTGTGTGTGTGTGTGTGTGTGGAGAGAGAGAGAGAGAGAGAGAGAGAGAGAGAGAGAGAGAGAGAGAGAGAGAGAGATTTTCACAAGTCAGTCTCCTTCCTCCTGGATACACACTGGAGAATATCCTCCACCTGGAATCCTATTTCCAGGAGAACCCGCAAGGCCATGGACGTGACGGGTCCCCCCCCCCCCCATCCCACCACGACTCAAGATACAATATTCCTCGAATTCGAGGTAAAGGTCAGCTGACACGATTCCCCCCTCTCTCTCTCTCTCTCTCTCTCTCTCTCTCTCTCTCTCTCTCTCTCTCTCTCTCTCTCGGCTCCGGCCCTGAGCAGGAACTCCTTCGACCACTTGGCTCGGCCGCGAGACAATAGACCAGACAACTCACTCGAGCCGGCGTGGCGTGAGTGCCGGCAGCCCCACTCCACGTAACTCTCCTCAGTTCCAGGCAACGTGACGTAACACACGACCTGGCGCGGCCGGCGCATGACGGTGTGTGTGTGTGTGTGTGTGTGTGTGTGTGCAGAACCAGCGGTTGATGCCGCCGTTTCGTCGGCCGCCGCTTTAGCACGTCGGTACGACCGCTAGAGCACGACGGTACGACCGCTTGAACAGTTACCAATGCCTTCAGTGTACTCCAGTCATCAATGCCTTCAGTGTACTCCAGTCATCAATGCCTTCAGTGTACTACAGTCATCAATGCCTTCAGTGTACTACAGTCATCAATGCCTTCACTGTACTACAGTCATCAATGCCTTCACTGTACTACAGTCATCAATGCCTTCAGTGTACAGTCATTCTGATAGATACATGCCACTCTGACACCTGAGGCAGACGCTGACAGTATCAACTCCTTGGGTGAGGTGCATGTATATACCAGCAATGCTGATGCCTTCTTTACCATCTTGCCTCCACAGGATGGGAATTTAGAATATCTTTACTGTCCATCAGCAGATAACCTAATCCCACGACATCAGTTCTCCTGTTACCTGTCCTTCCCATGTCCTGTCCTCCAGCAGATGACCCCCGTCAAAGACCATCACTTCTCCTGTTACCTGTCCCTCCCATGTACTGTCTGGAAATTCTAATAGTGCGACGGGCGCAGCATCACAACACCATGAGACGCTAATAAGCCCCAAGACCTTTCCGCCATCATTATCGGCTTCCAGCGGAGCCTGATTACCCTTGCCTGGGCGACGAGCTAGGGCAGGTAATTATCCCTCGTCTGAACTCCCCAGAGCCAGCACCCAACCGGGAAGGTGAGGAAGGATGGCAAGTACATCGCAACAACAACAACAACAAAGTCTTAGAAGCTGTGTATGTTGCAGCCCGCGAGACGCCCTGGTGATACAAGACGTAGGTAGCCCTCCACTAAGGGATGAGGGAGAGAGGTGTTGGTCGAGGTGAGGGAGAAGGGTAAAGTGTTGGAGAAGCCCCTCCCTCCCACCCCTTCCCAAGCATGCCAAATAGGAAGTGGGGTGGAGGAGCAAAAAAACCTTCAAGTCCTTCCTTCACGTACATCCTCAACACGCGGGAGTCCTTCAAGGACCACATCCCTTGCTCGCTGGATCCCACAGTCAATCTTAACGACAGGAACGCGAAGGATAAAATATACCTCATCAAACCAGGGTCCTTGACGGCACATCCTACCCCACACAGCCATCCCTAAAACAGGATCTCAAAGGAGACACACAAGGACAAAATATATACACCACATCTCCTACTTAACATCTCCGAGAGTCAGTCGTAGAACAGGGTTCTTACGCGTCTATATCGAGTTAAAATTTACATTTCTTTCACTCGCGACCCAGTAATGAACCCCCCCCCCCCTTTTTTTTCCATTCAAATCGATGGATGCAGTTGTACATGACCTTTGTACCCTCTTTAAACGATTTCTTTTCTTTCCCTCGGGGTTTACATGGATGTGGTCACCACACAGCAGACCTTCTGGGGGTAAACAGAACAAAACTGTAATGAAATCTTCTAAACTTACAAAAGCCCAACCCTTTTTATTAACTTTTTTGTGAACTAATAATAAAAAAAAGACATGCTTCTTCTACCCACACTGTATACACACTGTATTATATAAACCTGTATCATCATACTTCATATTGCTGAACCTGCTCCCCTAAGACGTCACTCAGGCAAAGGTCACAGTGTCATAAGGTCAGAGCAAGTGCAAAGGTCACCGTGTCGTGAGATCAGAACTAGAGCAAAGGTCACCGTGTTGTAAGGTCAAAACATTCCCGAAATTTCACAAACCTGATGACTACTGTGTTCAGCTGACGCCACTAAGGTCATCTCGCCGTCAGCTGACGCCACTAAGGTCAATCCGTCACCGGCTGACGCCACTAACAAGGTGTCAGCCACCCTGACATCGCCCGCGTCTGACACTGTTCCAATCTGGGGGTTACGCGCCTCTTGCTGCCTACGTGGCGCAGTGGTACTGCCTTGGACCTTATAATAGATCCCAGAGAGGTTACTTTCGTATGTTCTTACGTGCCCCTTACCCCCACGAGTGGTGCCGTGGTACCTTGGACCTTACGCTGACGTAACAGAAAGGTTACTTCCCTACGTACTTACGTGTCCCATATCACTCGAGTCGTGTCGTGGTACTCTGGACCTTATGTTTACCCCACAAGCGATAGAGCAACCTAATTTCTTATGACCTCCCGACCACGATGGTACGACCCTTGGGGTACGACGGTAGGCCAAACCTGGTACCGTGTCACATGGTCTTTATAAACCGGACGTCTGCCACACCGTGCCAATTACCAGGCACGAGAGTACCTGGTACCTGGTGGTCCTCTTCCTGAGCCCCACAAAACGGCCAGGGACCCAAGCAGTCAACCGACTTTGGACTCCCTGCAGACACATGCACACCCATACCTGGCGCCCCCAGAGATATCTCCGGGGGTGAGAGGGGTGCCAAGACAAGCACACCTGCATCTTCCCCTCCCAGAAATATCTTTGGGGGCCAGGACACGTACACCTATACTTTCCCTTAGAGATATCTCCCAGGGCCAAGACATGCAATCCTTCACCTTACCCCAGAGATATCTCCCGGGGGCCAAGTGCACCCGTACTTTCCCCCCCCAGATATTGCTCTGGAGGCCAAGACGCACACCTGCAACTTCCCTCAGAGATATCTCCGTGGTCTAAGACACGTACACCTGTACCTTACCCCAGATATCTCCGTAGTCTAAGACACGCACACATGTACTTTCCCCCAGAGATATCTCCGTGGTCTAAGACACGTACACATGTACTTTACCCCCCAGAGATATCTTTGGGGGCTAAGATACGTCACCTTAACCCTCAAGCGATTACTGAGAGATAATATGTGTGTAGCCCATCGTATACTCGGGAGACTATACCGCGGATGGTGAAGTGGGGGAGTGAAGTGGTGTGGTGTAACCACCCACCCCCCTCCTCATCCTCCCCCTAACCCACTCAACTGTACCACAAAATATAGGGGGGGTGGGGGGGTGGAGGTTGAGGAGTCCAACCGCAAACCGACGGTGCACAATCTACAGACTACTGACGGTGTAGAAACTGGGTCATCCATCTCAACTCAGCCATGCTGGAAAACATCTTTAAAGGAGGTCGCGTCTTGAGCCTGCGTCGGGGGAGGAGAGAGGAGGAGAGGCAATCACATCGGAGCACTTGACGCCCCTCTTGCACCTATCTCCACACACACACACACACACACGCACTCCTCCACCCACTCAGCTGACAGAACCTCCCTCAAGTTCAACATTCCGCGGCTCCACACGCACTCCAACGCCCTCTCTAACCCACCCACCACCCCCACCCACTCTGCTGCTGGAGGCGATGAAGGAGGCGTCTGGAGAGGGGCACCGCCTTCCTCCCGCTTATGGCTAATCATGTAGGCAAAAGCTCTGATCCCTGGATTTGTTCGCCGTTAATTCACCTTCAGTGAGGTCCTACCACACACACACAGAACAGCCCGGCCGAAGATGAGCGTTTATATTTCACTGTTCATCACGAGGCATCTGCAACTGTTAGGAAGGACTTCACTGCTGACCGTGAGGGCCTTACACTGTATGCAGTACTGCAGTGCAGATCATAAGACCATTGCAGTGTAAGGGACTTCACTGCTGATCACGAAGCATCCTTCATTCTCTACAGTAATTAACTGCTGTTTATGACGACCTTCTGAACTTACACAGAGCCAGGTCTTATGTTTCCAACTCACAACTGACTGAGCTTCTCCACATTTGAGGGTCGACTTTGTCCATTTCCTCTCCTCCCATTGCTAACACCCCTTGTATGCTTATGTCAAACTGCGACACGTAATTAGGCAAGGGACTCAGTAACGTAACCCAGGACTCAGCTGAGCCTGGAACCCTACCTTAGAGTCTGGAACCCTACCTTACCTTACTTTACTCTACCTTGCGGTTTACCTTACAATGGTTTCCTCCAAGGGCATCTACAAACCCTCACAGTTCAGCCCGCGACTTAGCTGTCCTCTTGCTCCTCTGCTTCGACCGCAGGGGCCCACGCAACCCACATCCCACAGAGATTAATGTGGTGGATCTCGGGGCTCTGAGCTCACCAGTACTACTACTGCTTCCTGATTCGATCTCCTCATTTCTATCCTCTTCTGTATTTCAAACTCTCTTTTTCAAAGGAGCACATATTCAACAACACACGAACGATAACATATTGATTCATCTACAAAGAGGTTCGAATCCCCGTTGTGGCGGTCGGTCCTCAGTCTCGACCCAGCTATTCATCCTTCCAATGGGGCAGGTCGACCTGGCTTTGGCTACGGGTTATATATATATAGCGTTAATGAGATGGCCTTGATTAGGGCATTCAGTTACCCGTGCCGTCTCAGCTAACATAAAACACACACACACACACACACACACACACACACACACACGGGCACACGTGACCCAGGAGAACAGCTGCAGCTCTATGTCAACATGACAGGCGGGGATATGCGGGCAATACGTGCACCACCATCACTATCACTGCCACTACCATGCACCATCACAGCTACCATCACCACCACCACCACACACACAACCGCAATACCACCACTACCACACTAACACTACCTTCCTTCCACCGCAGCCCTGACGCAGGCGACGACGAACTGAAGTCGAAATAACTGAAGGCTAATTTCTTATATTTTTATTCTAATTTCTAAAAAGAAAAGGTGTCTATTCCCCCTACAAAAGTAGCTGCCCAGATTTACAGCTTAAACACGTCCCCCTACAACTGGGGCTGCCCAGATTTACAGCTTAAACATGTCCCCCTACAAAAGGGGCTGCCCAGATTAAGAGCTTAATCAACTGATAAACTAATTAAAAATAGACGAAAGTAGAAACTCATGTAAGCAAGTAACTACATATCACTGCAACAGATATTAGACACAGCAAGAAATGAGAATTAAGTTTACTGGCAAAAGGCATAGAAACAAGAGTTAGAGACACTTTGAATGAACAACCTGCGAAACAAACAGAAGGTAGAAACAGAAGGTTGTGAGAAACAGATCTCTTTTAAAAAAGGGTTAGTGGCACAGAAGTTACCAATAGAAGGTTAGGGGCTGATGCTGTTAACATCGGACTAATATATATATATATATATATATATATATATATATATATATATATAGAGAGAGAGAGAGAGAGAGAGAGAGAGAGAGAGAGAGAGAGAGAGAGAGAGAGAGTGGACAGGCTTTGCTAACAGTCATGCAGAACAGACGAGGAGGAGGAGGAGGAGGAGGAGGAGGAGGAGGAGAGGGTGTGTACAGCAGGTCATGAGGGATGAGGTAAAAAGGAGGGCGTCGTACCTGAAGGTCGTACTGGAAACAGGAGGAGGAGGAGGAGGAGGAGGAGGAGGAGGAGGAAGAAGAAGAAGAAGAAGAAGAAGAAGAAGAAGAAGAAGAAGAGAGGAGGTGGAGGTGATGATGATGCCGGGTGAGGGAGGGAGTCGTACAGAACGACTACGGTGCGGCACCGCCACACAAAACACGGCAACACGCATAGCAACAGCGGTCCGTCAGATAATGACATGCAGGCACCACGCACAGGAGGGGAAGGGGGATGTAAGGGTGGAGGGGAGAGGGAGACTAGCATGGCAGGGTGACCAGGCGAAGGTAGGGGGGGGAGGGGAAGGGGGTGTGGAGGGAGGAGAATACCTAATGAGTCTCCCTCTTTGGCCTCAATGTGGTCGTCGGCAGACTGAGGTCGTTGCGACAATACGGTCGTGTACGTCTTCGCAAATGAACAAGCGGTCGTACCACTGTCGTAACGATCGTGGTGGTGGTGGTGGTGGTGGTGGTGGTGGGTCGTCGTCTCTACCCTACAGTTCAATGGGTCGTCCTCTGCCTAGAAGGGGAGGGGTAAAGTGGGGGGGGGGGGGGATTGGGAGGCAGCCACAGGTCCACGACCAGGGTGGGTGAAGCGACCAGCCCTTAACACTCCCCCCTCCTCTCCACCTTCCCTCCCTCCTCCAGGACGACCCAGATGCTACTGGACGACCCAGATGCTACTACCTTTTGACATCCCAGTGTGACCTCCTTGGCTACAACCGGCAGTGATGACCCGCTTAACCTCAACCAACCAACCAAACAATCACTCCAACACACGCCCCAATCCACCGCCACGCTTACACCACCAAACCACCAAGCTGGCACCGTCAACCCACCCCCAGTGACACCACCGGCCACCGCCAAATTCACCCTCAACTACCACACTTTCACCGTCAGCTACCACACTCACAACATCAACAACCACCACCAGCGACCGTGGTCAACACCTACCACCATACAACCCCTGTCATCATCAATCACCACCTACACCGTCGACCACCACACCTACACCACCGACCATCATCACGCTTTCACCATCAGCCACCACACTTTCACCGCCAACCACTGCGCTTACACCATTAACCACAACGCCTTCGTCATCAACTACCACACTTAAGCCACCAAGTCACCACACTTGTGCCAATACCCATCACACTTTCACCATCAACCACCACAAAGTCACCATCAACCCCCACATTTACAACGTCAACCGCCACACTTTCACTATCATCCTTCACATTTACACCATCAACCACACCACTTTCACCATCAACATTCATACTTTCACAAAGGCAGTTTCACCACCAACAACCACACTTAAATACCACCCACCACCACAATTACACCATCACCCAAGCAAAGTTCCAGCGTCAGCAGCCGTAAACCAGAAGAGCGAGACGTTACCCTGACATACTCACTCACTCACACACACACACACACACACACACCAGGTGCTTGCCCAAGCTATCATTACGATCGCCCGGAGCGGCAGAACCACTTCGCAACCCATGCCTCCCAGAGTCGCAACAGTTCATCATCATGAGAGCAGTTCACACCAGATATTCCGAGTAAACCCGACTCTTCCCTTGCAAGAGACGTCGGGTCCACCACAGCTCAACTCGAACAGGTATACCTGATCGCTTCTTTTCGAGAGACCTGACTTTCCCTTTCCCTCTTCGCAACCCCGTCCGTTTTCTTTTTCCACTGACCTTTGCATTACCCTTTCTCTACGGTCTCTCATACCGTCTACAGCCTCGTCTACTCTGACACCTCCTCCTCAGCACACTCTCCTACATCGGGGAAGAAGGGGGGGAACAAGAACTACCCGCCCTCAACAACCTCCTCCCCTTAACGTGAGAACACGAACTTCTTCGCCCAGCAGACCCTCCTCAAAATCTTGGGAGATCCATTCCTCATACGTTCATATGGCTAAACGTGGCTAGACCGGGAGAGAGAGAGAGAGAGACAGCCGGCTACGTACAGAACCGAAGTCTTTGAAATTCCTGACCGATGCACTCACTCTCTCCCTTTCTCATTTGCCTCGCGTGTCCAGGGCCCCGCCTACCCTGTTGACCCAGGAGACTGCTGGTGGCATACAAAAGTATAATCAGGAAGGTCACTGCTACCTGCAACAGTGATGTAAAAAAAAAAAAAATATTAAGGACAGGGGCAGCAGGGAAAGTGGCAACGCCTACATCGGTAGCATGAGTTAAAACGAGAACACCATTAGCAACAGGAGATAAGAAAAAAAAAAAAGTAGCAAAAACCATCAAGTACCAGAACACAAATAATAAGCAGGAGCAGCGGGAACAGCAGTAGCAGAAGCATAGGAAACATCAGCAGGCGACCTGTGCCGCCGCCTCCCCTCCCTTACCCACCCAACTGTCACTTTCACTGACCACCTCAACGAGCGCCACCTTCCCCGGTCAAGGTTCTTGCCGTGGTGACGTCAACCCCTCACCGGACCCACAAAAACACGATATAAAACCTCCACAGGACGCGCTGCATTCTGTCCACCTAACCACCAGGAGCTCTCCCCTCCAATACCTCGAAAGCCATCAAGGAATTTCAACCGAAGTGGGCCGCCTACCCCCGTATTCCGGGCGTCCGACCATATAACATCCCAGGGAGGAGGAGGCGACCTTTAAGGACACATTTCACTCCCCAGCGTTCCGTCAACGGGAACTCGAGACGGCTGTTGTGCTCCCGGATTCTTCAACCCACGGGATGAAAGGGCCTCCTCAAACACCATCAAGGCAGGACAGGAGGGCATTCTGGACACCACCAACGAGGAAAATCCCTTTCCCAACTTCCTCACCCGTAACAGAAAGGTTAAGTCGTTGAAAGTCTTCAGGAGGCGTTCAATCCTCAGACCTCGCCAGCATCGCTGATCCCACGCCCCATCTGACACCATTTCCCGCGCGATCCTCGCACTCTCGGTGTTGTTTTTCACAAGCGTACCACGCAGCCAGCGGAAGACACACGATGCCAAAACGTCAAGCATGAAAGTGGATTCATGGACGCAACCGTCGGGAGATCACATCTGACTCTCAAATGTGTCGAAGACGCTGTCTAAAGTGCATCTATTATAGATGGAGCCATGACACAGACGGACTCACAGACGGAAGATTGGCTCTATGTGACGTGCCACTTTGCCTTCGTCAGAGCCATCTTACGAAACGTCAAGAGAGGAGTGCTTGAGGTGATGACCACCGCCTTACGTTTCATGTCTCTCTGCAACCTGCAGGTCTCACGCCGAGGTTGCTTCTGGTGGTGGAGTCGGCACTGGTGAGGTTCCAGCCCTAGTCAGCTACTCTCTCAATAGCCTTCACTGAATCAGTTCCTATTCATCTTAATAGTAAGCGGTGTAACTTGAGCTTTCTTAACCACAGCTTTAACTTTCTTATTCAACAAGGTTCTCCAGGCCTGAGGCTTCTTACATCATTTCCGCTCATGCAATGGAAAGTCGGGCAGCTCGAAAACATCTCTGCAGTCTCAGAAACATTCACAAACGACTATAAAGACCCACGCCTTAAGACACCATTTTCCTCATACTTAATCTACTTCCCCATCTTGTATCGGCCTGTAAACAGACTACTGGTGGAGATGTCAAAATCACAGACGTGGTTCGACAATCGTATCGAGAGGTGGGAATGCTTGCAGACTTGCGAAACTCACCCAGATCTTTTCCTTACTTCACAAGACGCAACGAAGGGTAGGATGCAGAACGCTGGAAGAATCAAACCGAGCGTCACATTCGCCGTTCAATGACGTCTGCAACGAGAAAAATGGGGTCCTCTGTTCATAAAACTAAGTGCACCACCTCAACAGGTCCTTCAACAGTACACACAAACACATTCAATTATACCTCTTTCATAACCTTCCCACATATCGAAGTCACCACACCCACAGTGTACTGCAACCCACTGCCGCCACCACCCAGATCC
This sequence comes from Panulirus ornatus, assembly GCF_036320965.1. Taxonomy (NCBI): domain Eukaryota; kingdom Metazoa; phylum Arthropoda; class Malacostraca; order Decapoda; family Palinuridae; genus Panulirus; species Panulirus ornatus. The sequence continues at coordinate 25,527,298 of NC_092271.1, read as the reverse complement.
CTAAGGCTTATTCTGTGAAAGTTTTGTGTTTTAACTGGGTTTAAACGGATATTCCAGGCTCCACAGACCCTCAGCAGTTTGGTATATATGAAGATCTACTCTACTGCCCACTGCCTGGTCAGCTTACAGCCCACTGTTTCGTCAGCTTACTTGACTTTATATCACGCAACTTAGCGGAAAAAAAAAGATCAAGTATCTGTGGCTTTCACCTTCGTTGACTTGGCCAAAACTTTCGACCTAGTCAACCATAACATAATCATCAACAAAGCCATCACCAGTGGGCGGCGAAGCCTAGTTCCACGGTTCGCAGACTTCCTGAGTGAGTGTCGTCAACCTGTGCGCTTCCGAGTGGCCATTCACACCTTCCAGTGTTCTCCACATCCTTTTGAATGACGTCCTGGTGGATGCGCCTGCCAGGTGGAAGGACGTCGACAACTCTCTACCATTGACAACACCGTCGAAAACAAAGCTCCACAGACTTTATCGTCCTCAAGCACAACCTTCACGGCCTCCACAGCTGGACCATCGACAAATCCGTGACCGAACGACCAAATCAAGACTGCAGCCATTACGCCAGCTTACCCTCCACCCATGTTCCACCTCACTCTCAAGCTGCACAGTCCACAAAAGCTTTTTCGGGTGTCAGCTGAGACGATAAACAAAGCCGGGAGGATTGAGTCTGTCCCATCATCAAATACGCCGGCTGTACCCTCTACTTGGTCACCCTCCACCTGAACTCAAGAACATCATTACTTTCATCCTTCCAAAGACTCACCTGTGCCCCTACCAACTGCTCTTCTTCCTTAACCACTGCACAATTGAGGCTACTGAGAAAAAAAGGGTGCAGAAAAGGGGTATGTAAGACCATCCTCGGATCCTCTTTACACCACACCACCACTATCGAGAGACGCTCAGCACACCGACTCTCCCTCCCTCCCGCCTCCTCTCTCTCCAACCATCATCTCCACCAAGTTCGACAGGTCTAGATGAAGCTGATGCACACCTTCCTCGCCGCCATCATCTCCTGCCACCTGAGATCTTTCCCTCCTGATGATGCACTTCGGCACTACCACAACCACACAGAGCCCTCCCTCCGAGCTCGTAAAGACCGCTACAAGAACACTCCCACTCCAGCCACAGTCAACAGCATCAGCAATCAGAAGACTGGACGTAAATTTCCCCTTAGTACTTGCATTAAGACCGTGTGGTTATGATCCCTCTCTTTATCGTCGCATGAATCTTCTCTGTACATTTGGAGCCTTCAGCTGAAGGCAACAAAATTATCATTATCATCATCGAACATGCACACACAAACGAACCTACACATGTCCAAACAAATATAAAAAAAACCGCATATACACAAACACAAAGCCATACACAGTCTCTCTCTCTCTCTCTCTCTCTCTCTCTCTCTCTCTCTCTCTCTCTCTCTCTCTCTCTCAGAGCGTCCGTCCCCAACACACTATGAAAAATGATGTAACACGACAATTCTCTCTCCACATGGCTGCCTGATGCATATTATCTAGCGTTACGATCTCCAAAAGGCCATCCAAGTCTCCCACTTTCTCCGTCAGATCATCCCGAACAGAGAATACTACTACGTTCCCTCTCACTACCCGGGTTCCCCCCCTGCGTCCTCCTCTTCATCACCATCCCTCTCCCTCTATCCACTTTCATTCAACCTTCTATCCACCTTACTCACTCCTGTCCATCCGGCCGCCATTCTGTCCGACGTCTATTCTTTGCCCACCAATTCTGCACCAGTCTCTCTCTACTCCTCCTAGCCACCATCCTAAGCCAGAACAGCTCTATCCATCCTATCCACGGTATAGTTTTTCCTCCGGTCCGCCGTATCATAAAACCCTCTGCCTTCCAGGCACTAGCCATGGGGGACCGAAGCCTCCTGATACACCGGCGATAACCACGCTTGGCGGACCACACCCTGGCGTCCACATCCTCACCATAAACCCGTAGACAATGTACTTAACAACTGCTACTACAGTCAACAGGCTACATCCTGCTTGCACGCCTACGCCACAGAGAGAGAGAGAGAGAGAGAGAGAGAGAGAGAGAGAGAGACAGAGAGAGTACCTGCACAATACTTACTACACTTGACACACGATAAACCCTACTGCCACACCTTCACTTACCGTGCCCACGTGACCAAAAAACATTACATCTCCGCTACCTCAAATATTCGCAGAAGTACGGCCTCCAACCTCTTTATCTACACCTATGCATATGCCAGAACTCGAGGGGTCTCCAAAGATCATTCATCTTCTGGGAATAATCGCCACACGACAGACCGTACACACGGACGCACCACCGAGCCAAACATTCGTATAGACAAAGTACATCAACGCCCTTCCAGGGTAAACACACGGGCAAGACAATGGCTATATTGTATGGGGGAAGAGTACGTATACTCTATCTGGCTACCGCTGCTCGAAGACCCGACTCTCTCTCTCTCTCTCTCTCTCTCTCTCTCTCTCTCTCTCTCTCTCTCTCTGGAGCTAAGACCTTCCTTCCTCCTTACTTTGCCTGGCAGTCTTCAGCGCTACGACCTTCCTTTCGTTGTCTAGCGGTCTTCAACGATAAGACCTTCCTTAACTTACCTGGCGATCTTCAACGCTGAGGTCTTTTTTCCTCCTTACCTTGCCATGCAGTCTTCAAAGGTAAGACCTTCCTTCCTTCTTTCCTCGCCTGGCAGTCTTCAACGCGATCCACACTTCGATCTCCACCACTTTGGGTCCTCCACATTGTAAACCAAACCCTTATCTCGCGGCCTTCTTCGTCAGACTCGCTCTTTCAACCAGGGAGCCTTTTGCACCAGACCTCGCCGTTGTAACAAGGACGGCCACATAATCAAGAGGACCCCTCCTCTTTCTCTCCCTCATGCAGATCTCCTACACCAGACCTTCTCTCTCTAACGAGGGAGTCTTACCCCATCCCATATCCCAGGCAGGCTATTGCCCATCTCCCCACACCTCCTTCCCAAAGGTAAGACTTAACACCACCTGAGAGCCACCACCTGGAGGTCACTTGTGCCAACTACCGCACCATCTGCTGTCCCTAAATCTGGCTCACCCAAAGCAGGATCATGTTAAATACATCAAGCCTGGAATATACCTGTATATATGTCATCGTCTGAGGGAATACATGTCTGACGTAACGTCTCTCTCTCTCTCTCCACACACACAGTGTATATATATATATATATATATATATATATATATATATATATATATATATATATATATATATATATATATATATCGTTATATTATTTAGTTTATAATCGAGAAGAACCTCAACCTCCTGGTCCAGACGATTCTCAATGGGAAGAAGCGACCCTCCCCTGCAAGACCTGGTGACGCTGGGAAACTCACCGCCTCCTAGATTTTACTGTCCCTGCTTTCCCGTCTTCCACCGCAGCCACGAGTGAACTGGCGTCCGAAAATGCTACCGTCAGGAGCTCCTGGGGGGCTCCGAGGGTGAAAACGATCCAGATTTCTTCATTGCGCAGTCAGGCTGTGGGACAACTCCGCGAATAACTAGTCCAGACCCACACTTCTCCCCGGACCCATAAGCTTAAGCAGGTGGTGGGATATACCCGTCTCGTTAAGCCGGTCCTCAGCCGTGCTGGGCCAAGTCGAAACCACACTCGATCAAGCTCATATGCACACCATGCCGGACCTACCCACGACCCGCAGGAAGGAGAGACCTATCCACGGCCAGCATGAGAGATGGCCCACCTGCTAGCCGTAAGGGCACCCGTCACATCCCTTGGGCCTCTTACCTTGCCCTCCCAGTCTCCTCCCTTGGCAACCGTTTCGACCCACCTCGCCGCGTGTTGGTATCAGCTCTTCGCCTTGCCTCCCCCTAACTACTTTGAGTACCAGGGTATCTGCGGCTGAACCAACATGGCCGGCAGCGCAGAGAGTCGCAAGGGTCCAGCTGGAGGACAAGAAGGCATGAGGCAGCGCAGAGAGTCGCAAGGGTCCAGCTGGAGGACAAGAAGGCACAAGTGAGCTGAACTGTCGACATCACCCCTATTGGTTTCGCTGGGCACACACAACCCTACAGAAAGAGGACTCCCAGTTTCCTTACGCCGGAGGGAAGGAGCAAGCGGCCCGACCACCTAACACCATCAACTGCCTGGAAAAGAAGGGGGTAGGCTGCTGGTATGGAACAAACCCTGACCCTCTAACTTGGCATAAACCTCTCTGAAAAGAACGTCGGAAAATCAAGGTCATGCTGCAGACCTGGGGCGAAGCAGAAACGAAACACGACGACTTGGATCCCCTTATAATGCCCCTTTCAACCCAAATGGTTCAGAAACCCTGAGATCATTGGGAAGCAGGCCCTTTGACTTCCTCGGCGACCTCGGATCGCGGCCGATGCAAGCAACTGAAGACGAGAGAGAGAGAGAGAGAGAGAGAGAGAGAGAGAGAGAGAGAGAGAGAGAGAGAGAGAGAGAGAGAGAGAGCGGCCAGTTTTCTATTTCAGCGTCTCAGTACAACCATCCAACGAGGGGGAATACTACAAGTCGCATCAACACCACACGTCTCTCCTAAGAGGAACTGAGTGGCTTGTAATTCAAGGAATCAAATTCGACAGTTGCGTTAAGTCTCACTTAAAAAAAGTATCTCCTTACCTTTACATCTATCTGTCCAGTATGCATGTGTGTGTGTGTGTGTGTGTGTGTGTGTGTGTGTGTGTGTGTGTGATAAAGAAAGAGAGAGAGAGTCAATATTATATAGGCATCGAAAACTACTGAGTATGTACTGCTGGATGGTACTGCAGCTTTCACCCGGCACCTTGAATACAGATGAGGAGCCTGGCGGGGAGGCGAACGAGTTATGTGTTGGAGAACTGGCTTTACCTTCAGGATTTTTACAATTACATGAACCAATCTGTCCATCTGTCTGTCTGCTGGTCCCTTCTCTTCAACACTATCTCTTTACTTTAATATATATATATATATATATATATATATATATATATATATATATATATATATATATATATATATATATATATATATATATCCAGCGTTTCGTGAAAAGTGACTATGAGAGGAGGAAGGAAGGGCTCAAAGTACTCCCATCCTGTAGTACCACCTTCCAAATGAAGGAATACGGGAAGGAGCCAGGCGAAGATTTGTTTTTCTAACCTCTAATGCCTCAGTCATCTGTACGCTTGTTTGGCTATGGCAGAAAACGGTGTACGGGTAATAAAGAATGCAAGGGTCGAGAGAGAGAGAGAGAGAGAGAGAGAGAGAGAGAGAGAGAGAGAGAGAGAGAGAGAGAGAGAGAGAGAGAGAGAGAGAGAGAGAGAGAGAGAGAGTCTAAAAAGATAAGAACAACTGTGAAAAAAAAAAATTATTTCAATCATCATTATTACTGAGCATGTTTATCCTACACCGCTTAGGAAGGGTTGCAAGGGAGGGAGGCGGGGCGCTAGGTGATGGCCCCATTGTCTACGCCTCTTGACGCCGACAATTTCTCGTTCCTCTGCGGCGGGACAATGACCAATTTTCCCAGCGGAGAACACAAGCGTTTGGGAACAGCTTGATCCATCGTCTCGCATGAGCCTCGGCACCCAACCTCCTCCCATCATCACCTCCGCGGATTCGACCCGTTCCTTTGTTATGTTCACCAAAGGTAAAGGCCTCATCAGAGACGCCCCTTCCCTCCCCCCACCTTACCTCCCCGTCCCATCCCTCCAGTTTTCTTTCTTTGATAACCCCTCCCTCTCCCCCCCCCCCCCACCTCTGATCTCTCACGTGTTTCCAGTCCGGTGTACAATGTCCACCCCCCACCGCACCACCAACCCCTCCCGCTACCCCAATCTCCTGGACGTCTTTGGCATTAAAACTTTATGGGTTCGTGCGTCGTGCACTGTGATTCAGCATCATGAATCCTTCGTGTTGGTCTCACGCGCCCAACACTCCAAGGTTAAATTGGTCAGAGGGCGCGCACGCTGCTGAGTAAAGCTTGTAAATGACATCAGCTTACTTCATTCTACACACACACACACACACACACACACAAACAAACAAACAAACAAAATAATTTTCTTATTACATTAAACGTAGTATCAAAAACATTTTCAAGAAACCTCTTTTCACGCCTGAACCCTGCAAAATACACAATTCCACACTAACTAACTACAAATCGTGCACTGATCCTACTTACAAATATACCTACAAGCCACCTACCCACAGGAAGAAACTTACAAGCGACCTACTTATAATACACAAAAGTCAACATCCCTACAAAAAATACATTCAACAAAATCCTACCCTTCCACCACCACCTACAAAACAGGCACCAGCAAGACTCCAAAGTACAACACATTTACGTAAAAGCCACCTACCTCCAAAACCTACGCAAGACCTCCTACACACGGAAACATACTCCTACGTGTCTTCCTGCCTCCAAAACGTACATCCAAAAGCCACACCTCTCTACAAAACACAAACAACCCAGCTGTACAATATCACCCCCTCCAAACATCACTCAGCAAGAGTATCACCTCCAAAAAGAAAGAAAAAAAAAACTGCAGTGCGTACCCACCTTCCCTTGGCAACATCGGGGATGCGCCATCCAGCTGGCGCGACTGAGATGCAAAATCAACTCCATCTGAAGCCAAGGAATCTTGGTGATAACTTTATACGTGTAACCTTCGCGGCTTTAAATACTGGCTCCAGCTGTATCAACAGATAACCGCCCATATAGTCAAATAAATGGCGATACACCAAGGCCAAAAAATGGCAATCAGTACATTATCAAAGCTGGGATCAACGCTACGAAGGCACGGGAGGAACATGACACATGCCTTGCTTATGAAACAATCAGAACCGCAATGCGACACAAATCGGCCTCCTCAAATATAATGAAAACGGCAGATGGGAACTAATCAGGCTCTTATAGACCATCAGAACGACGGATGGGCACCAATCAGGCCTTTAAAGACCATCAGAACGACAAATGGCCACCAATCAGGTCCTTCGAACACCATCAGGACGGCCGATGGGCACCACCAATCAGGCCCTTCCAACACCATCAGAACGCCGGGTGGACACCAATCAACCCTCTCAACCACCATCAGAACGCCGGGTGGGCACCAAAACCCCATCAAACACCATCAGAGCAACAACCAAATGTTAAATGACAATCCCCCCCCTCCCCCCCGCAACGAAGGACACCACCAGCACACTACGTAACCTCGTCACATACCAGACACAGGTCCACCTGACAGGCCTGACGTGACGCTACGCGATAAGCATGTGACGCGCACTGCGGGTCCGTCCCCTCCCTCAAGTCATCGAAGGTCACTCCACCTTAGGTCATTGAGGTGGTGGGGGGGGGTTGCGGGGGGTGTGTCATGTAGGTCGTGACTTGACAAGACGACGACTGGCTTGCAATGCTGCTGTCTCTTTCGCCAAGCTCAGCTGGCCCACACGAGTCAAAGTCGAGTCTCTGTACCTGAGACCTGAAAATCTCTCTCTCTCTCTCTCTCTCTCTCTCTCTCTCTCTCTACTATCCAGTCCCCATCCACAGAAAATGAGCAATTTCGGATATCACTGCCGATACTCAATAGATACACTTCGTCCTACACTGCCAAGTCATATCTGTTAAATGGCTTTCCCAGATTGTCTCTCTAGGCCATTTTCTCATCTCGTATTTCCGTGAGTCTCTCCTTATCAACTGCTTCCTATATCACCATCGTATATCTCCTCCTGACTGCCGTCCACGCCTTCCTCATTCCCGGAATACCTCGCGCACCAACAGTTCACGAAAGTATTCGCCATCGGGCATTCAACCCACGGATGCCGGGGACCTCTGCAATCACAGCGGGTGTGAGGTGGTGGCTACGCACTCCAACGAACTCTCACCTGCACAAAAAGCCTTCTTCCCTGGACCCGTAAGGAACCCCACACACCGATACCACCAACCCCAACAACCACCAGCTGGGAACGCAAAACACACACACACACACACACACACACACACACACCTTCCCCAAACCCCAGCCATCGTGAACCCTCTCACACACACCCACACGAACACACATATATAAACACATACACAAACACACACACCCACACACACACACACACACACACACACACGTCACAAGAACTTGAGAAAGAAAATCATGACTCTTACGAGACAAACACCACCACATGCCATGACATGAGCCCCTGACGTAAACTGTGTGGTATTACTGAAAGAAGAAGGGAAGTCAAGCACTGGTGTGAGGCAGGAGGTGGGCGCTCCATATCTCTTTGAACATTCTTCTCCGACCATACGAATTCTTAAAGTTCTGCGTGCCGTCCGAAATGACTACATTTTCATTTAGTTTACTCCAATCTGTCCATAAAACCATGTGCTATAGATAATTTCATTTTCAACTTCACGGGTGTCAAATCCTCATAACATATACTCGGGTTGAATCTCGTCAACCACGCCTCAGATCAACTCTGGAGTCTGTTGTCATGGTTACCACGTACGTAAGTCTGAAGCCATCATCCTCAAGTCTCATTTCCCTCATGACTACGGCATCATCTGCAAATATATTCAGGTGGGGAGTCCCATACCTCCAGAGGGCGACAGCATCGCAGCAGTAGTAGTAACAGCAGCAGCAGCAGCAGTAGTAGTAGTAGTAGTAGTAGTAGTAGTAGTAGTAGTAGTAGTAGTAGTAGTAGTACAAGGGATACTAACACAAGGAGAGTCATCACAAAACCTGGGCAATACACAACACACGAAGAAGCGGGACAACCGAGACAGCAGCAACAGTGGTGCATCCACAAACAGCAGCAGCTGCAGACACAGCGTTCTTACACAACCCGCTTCCAGCAATGGCGCAGTCCCCTTACCACACATACACACACACACACAACATGGAAGGACCGGAACATGCTTCTCTCGCCTCCCACGGTGAGCAGACGCCTTCCACTGCCTCCCACTACCGACCCCACGGTGGGGGCGGCTGGGCTCCCACGGCGAGAATGCTGCCTCCACTATCAATCCACATACTCTCCCATGCTTCCCTACTCCACGCCCGCCAGACACACTCCACCACCGGCACAAGCACTCCACGTCCCTCCCAAGCTGCTACTCCCATCCCCGTGGACCTAAGGAGAGAGAGAGAGAGAGAGAGAGAGAGAGAGAGAGAGAGAGAGAGAGAGAGAGAGAGAGAGAGGCCCTCAGGAGCCGTAACCAGACACAGTCAGTGACAGACCACCAAAAAGTGTGTTGTAATAGGAAGAATGGCTGTTTACGAACCTCAGGGGCACCTCTCTAACCTCCCGACCACCACAGCCCGAGAACCACCTTCCAACACACACACACACACACACACACACACACACACACACACACACACACACTATCTCAGACTGACCCACTCTCCATTATGTCTTCCTATTGTTGAGCCACCATTTTCTTTACTCCTCTTCCCCTAACTTCCTCTCCTCCAACACGATCGCCACCATACCACCACCACCACCAACCAGGGACATATGTCAGCCAGGGAGAGACAGTAAGAGGTCAACGAGGTCAGTAAATCAGGTGTTATACGAGTATAGGACAGGGAATAAATCCTACACATGACATCAACACCACCTCCACCATTAACCCCAACCCCACCACCTCGGGGGGTGGGGGGACCCCCCCTCCCCTTCACCACCAGCACACTCCAAGGTCTTCGTCACATGACGCCATTTCCGCGAAAGCCCAGCCCCCCCACCCCTCCAAATCGTTACGTTACAGACTTTCCCCCCTCCCCACCCTCTCACAACACCTCCCCTCCCCCCTCCTCACCATACTCACTCACTCACGCTTTCCTCATCATGGGTTACGGTGGCGCTGCGTGGCTCGCTCTGACCCCCCCGGGGTTACCAGCGCCAACCTCAGCACGCTCCAAACCTCCTTGATATCCGACGAACCAAGAACCTCATCTGTCTTCTCGCCACAACCTCTGTACGTTGGCTACACACCCTGTTACAACCTCACCAATCCTCATCTTAACCTCACTACAATCTCTGCAAGTTGGCCATACCCCATTAATTCATCAAACCCCCATCTTAACCTCACAATAACCACTGTAGGTAGGCCACACCCCACAACAACCTCACCAATCTTCATCTTAACCTCACCCCACACACCCCACCCCCATTACAACCTGACCTCGAACTGACTCTTTAACCTCACTACAACCTCCGGAGGTTGGTCAGATTCCATTTCACAACCTCGTCGTGCTTTCCTTGTGATTCACTCACAACCTTCACACAGGTGCGTCTGTTCTCGTGCAACACGGCCGGGAGGGTTTGGTAACCTTTAACACAGACACACACACACACACACACACACACACACACACACACACACACACACACACCACACACACACACTCAATATCCTGGAACTGATTCTAAAAAAAGGAACAAGTATGCATACGAAGTGAACACACACACACACACACACACACACACACACACCACACACACACACACACACACACCACACACACACACACACACACACACACCACACACACACACACACACACACACCACACACACACACACACACACACCACACACACACACACACACACACACACACACACACACACACACACCACACACACACACACACACACACGCGCGCGCACTCAATATCCTGAAACTGATTCTAAAAAAAGGAACAAGTATGCATACGAAGTGAACACATACACACTCACACACACACAGGCCGTACGAGCTCGTACGTCAAGCTACGAGAACGGGCCCCATCCTGACCACTATGACCACCACCAGCAGTAATCATCTAGCCAACGTATTCAACGTCCACTTCTGCAGGTGAGTAAAACCCGGCATTTTTTTAAACACCCGCTTTTCATTGTCCTGTTCATTACTATATGTAGATTATCTACAATTTCAGTACAGGGGGGACGTGTGTGTGTGTGTGTGTGTGTGTGTGTGTGTGTGTGTGTGTGTGTGTGTGTAGATAAATACTTAAAGTTAAGACAATATGGTTCAATCAAATCGCTTCAACACACGAAGCTTTTACACACACACACAGCAACACCAGCGACAATGATGCTAACTCTGGGAGAAAAACCTTTGAAAAAAATACATATATATACATACATAAATATAAACTATCACTAATTTCCTCGTGATATAAATACCTCTGTGTCCTCACCTGCTTCTGAAAAGGCTATAAACACCTGTCCTGTTCTGACATCG
>NC_092271.1:25493535-25511035 GCF_036320965.1 Panulirus ornatus | reverse complement strand
CCTGGGTAACCAATAGGCAGGACCTATCATCACCTGTACGGTGTTACAATGCCTCGAAGACACGTCAGCGTGGCGTTAAAAGCTATGTACAAGGCTAATGTTCTCGTCCCCCTCCATCTTCTTGGGTCGACCTGTCGACCTGACTCTGGATACAAGAGGCATGATGTTACAGGCGCCCTCTGCTTTACTATCATGTCTCTACCACAAATACGATAAGGACAGGAGATAAACACTGGGCATAGATCCATCGGGGTTTCCTGTTATCTGGCCCCTTCCCATGTACTGTCCTCCGGCAGATAACCCACGTCATGGACCATCAGGTGTGTGTTATCTGTCCAACTCACGTACTCTCGTGCACTATCCTTCAGCAGATACGGTAACCTCACCGTACACCAGCAGGTCTTTTGTTTTCTTTCCCCTCCCGTGTACTCCCACGTCCACTACACCATGTTTGCGCTACCCGCTAGCACAACAACTCCCGCTGGGACATCCCAGCCCACGACTCGCTCGCTTTTGGAACATACCTAACAGATGAACATCGGTATGAGCCATGATCTCTCCCGCGGACGCATAATGTCGCAAGCTTACTCCTGGCTCCTTCAAGACGTTCCCAAGAACTCCTCGTCTGTCATGCGAGACGCCAACACGAGAAATAACAACAACAACAACAACAACAATAATAATAATAATAATAATAATAATAATAATAATAATAATAATAATAATACCACAGAGGGTACCTCGGCCTTCAGGGATAAGAAATGTTATGGATGAGGAATGTTATGTTATTGCCTTCGTGACGCACATACCAGTAAGGAATCGAGAGAGAGAGAGAGAGAGAGAGAGAGAGAGAGAGAGAGAGAGAGAGAGAGAGAGAGAGAGAGAGAGAGAGAGAGAGAATTCGGAGGAGACAGAAGGGGAATGACAATGGATGATTGGCAGTGAAAGTGAGAGAGAGGATAATGAGGACGGGGCAGAGGAATGCCAGGAAATGTTACAAGGAGAGAGAGAGAGAGAGAGAGAGAGAGAGAGAGAGAGAGAGAGAGAGAGAGAGAGAGAGAGAGAGAGAGAGAGAGAGAGACCCGGGGTACGATTATGACTCAGGTGTGCCAGGGGGGAGCAAAGTGGCGCGAGACCCCCTCCTCTAACAGTGTTGCAACCACCATAACCAAGACTAACAAAACTCAGGGTACGCAAGCACAGTGGCCAGGTACCAATACGAGGAGGGTGATGGTATGGTACACTGGCATGTGAGGGGCACGTGAGGGGGGAAGGTTTGTACCGTGGCCAGGTACCAATACGAGGAGGGTGATGGTATGGTACACTGGCATGTGAGGGGCACGTGTGGGGGGAAGGTTTGTACCGTGGTCGGGTAACACGGTGAGGAAAGGGGGAATATTACGGTACAGTATGAAAGAGGAAGGTACGGTCGTAGTAAGGTACCATGGCGATGAAGGAAGGTATTACGGTACAGTACAGTACGGCGGGGAGATACGTACCATACCCACCAGGTTGGGGGCCTTCACGGTACAGTATGTAAGGGTGCGAGTGGGTACAGTATGTAAAGGGAGGGGTTGGTGAATGTTCAATTGAAGGGGAGGGAGAGATGAGGGAGGGGGACGAGTTACCGTGCAGCAGAGAGTGAGTGTGGGGGGCAACAGATGCAGGAAGGGTACAATACATACCAACACGGGACGCTCCTTTACGAAAGTAGAGTTCCATTACGCAACCGACGGCGTCCGTCATGCCAGAAGCTGTGTGTGTGTGTGTGTGTGTGTGTGTGTGTGTGTGTGTGTGTGTGTGTGTGAGAGAGAGAGGGGGGGGGGGCAGAGTACGTTTCTAACCCTTTCCCTTTGGTATCTGCTTGAACATCTGGCTGCTACCCTTTTCCCCTAAGGCATCTGCCTACACCTCACCCCTTTCCACCCTTTCCCCCGCCTTCCAGGTCAGTCAGCACTCCCAAGGGACCTTAACAATCCACATTCGCCAAGTCTCCACAAATACGTCCTTTCGGTAAATTCAGTTCCATTCTCCTCCTCAAAAAAGTACTCCTTTCCTTGCACATCACACGTACCTTATGGCTGAGAGAAAAACCCCACAAGTTCAACGCGTAGATGAAGCTGTGAATATACAGTCAACAACAATGAAAAGCAAGCCAGCATCGCACTTCAATGTGAACACAAACAGCCTTCAAAACTGGTTTTCCTTTTTTTTTCTCCCCTCAACAAGGCACGCAGAAAACATCAGCCACTTTCCCTAACATAAAAATAGATATATTACCTTGAAATAAATAAATAAATATATATATATATATATATATATATATATATATATATATATATATATATATATATATATATAATATATATATATATATATATATATATATATATATATATATATATATATATATATAATATATATATATATATATATATATATATATTTTTTTTTTTTTTTTTTTCAAACTATTCGCCATTTCCCGCGTTAGCGAGGTAGCGTTAAGAACAGAGAGCTGGGCCATTGAGGGAATATCCTCACCTGGCCCCCTTCTCTGTTCCTTCTTTTGGAAAATTAAAAAAAAATTGAGAGGGGAGGATTTCCAGCCCCCCGCTCCCTTCCCTTTTAGTCGCCTTCTACGACACGCAGGGAATACGTGGGAAGTATTCTTTCTCCCCTATCCCCAGGGATAATATATATATATATATATATATATATATATATATATATATATATATATATATATATATATATATATATATATATAAAGTTCTATTGCTATTAATCCTGGCATCCATTATATTCCATACACAGAACAATCTCTCTGTGAGTTACAACCCACAGCCATCACAAAGAGAGCCAGTCGACCCTACTGAGTTGGTTGCGGTACGTCACAGCGAGCACCACAGATCCCCCAGCAGTCTGGGAATACGAGGCCCTCCTCTACCACTTCGTCAGCTTTCTAGATTCTTTCGTAACCACGGAAAAAAAAAACAAGCAAGACCTCTGTGGCTCTCACCTTCGTCGATAATTCGACCAGAGCTTTCGATTCTGTCAACCATCAAACGATTACTCACACAGAGCCGCCAACCTTGGGCTACCTCGTCCCAAGGCTTGCAGGCTTCCTCAGGTGGACGCCGTCAAGCTGCGCGCGCTTCCGAAGGAGCCCATCTCCTCCAGCCTCCCAGTCACTCACCTATGGCATCCCCAAGGGCCCATGAAGATGGGACCCTAGTGTTCCCTCTCTAAATGATGATGCCCCAGTAGACACACCTGCTCGGTGGAACAAGTGATGTCTCCAGACCATATGCCGCCCTCCAAAGTATCCTCAACAGCCTCTCGTCAAGATCTGGACCACCGCCAATCACACCAAGCCGTAGTCACGCACGTACCATCATCAAATCCTCCAGCTCTCCACTGACTATCCAATCACCATCTCAAAGACACTTTCGACTCCCTGAACTTAGTGACGGCATCTATAAGCTTGAAAATAAAAGCTTACATTACCTTCAATAGCTTCACATACGCTTACATTACTTTCACCAGCTTCGTATAGGTTTATATTGCCTTCACCAGCTTTAAGCTGAACTCAAAATATTCACCAAGAACATCAATGTTTGCATAAGCCTCGAGACCGATTAATTTACCGTTAATATCTTAAAAGTCGAATGTTTGCCACAAGTTAAAAAGGCTTGAACACTTCACAGTCACAGTTACAAGATGTTTTGCCTCATGTCGGCAAAAGGAAAAAAAGGCAAGATTTCTTGTGAGTCTTTTGCCTTCAGCCACACAACGGAACCGTTACGTCGGTTAGAAAGTTGCGCCCGAACGGACGGACGCCGGGCGAAGCTCATTGGCTAAGCGCTGGATATGAATTCGAAGAGAGGGCGAAGGTCTCTCTCTCTCTCTCTCTCTCTCTCTCTCTCACACACACACACACACACACACACACACATAAAAACCATAATTTTTGTCAAACTTTTCTTATATTTTCACAACATACACATATAGAGTCTGGTATGATTAGATACACTGCTGTAAAAACAAAAGCCCGTCTGTAATTTTCACCATTTCTCTTTTTCTAATCAATAAGAACAGTGTCTGACCGCGCCAGGTAATAACCGTCTGTATAGCAACAACTACTATAATAATAATAATAATAATAATAATAATAATAATAAGAAGAAGAAGAAGAAGAAGAAGAAGAGCCGGTTGATGTATAATATAGTTGCTGGCAAAATCAATCCTACTACTTTATCTGAAATCGTAAACTTGAGATAACGGAATCATCAACATACAATCACGCCAGAGAAAGACGCAGGAACGTCTGGGGTTCTAGCGGTCAGCGGGTGAGGAAGTAGCGCCAGCCTCACCCTCATCTTGTAATAACCAAAACCTCACATGGCTCCCAGCATCGAACTAGGCACGAGAGGCACTTTAATGACGTCTAATCACGCTTAACCCATCGAGCACGAAGGTGCGATCCTTGAGGGCAATAGTTACGACACTCGGGGAATGGGCTATCACGCCTATGGGCCGCGCCGTCGTGCTTTGAAGGACAGTCGTGCTCAACGGTCGTACCGCCGCGCTCAAGGACCGTGCCATCGAACTCAAGGAACGTACCTCATGGTCAAGGACCGTGTACCGTCGCGCTCGAAGATAGTACCCACCCTTTGCTTACGAGACTGACAACGCCTATCGTTCACTGCGGTTACTTACGACGCTTCTTACCATCGCCAGACTCCGTCTTGTCTTTATGAGGGTAATTCGTAGTCCGGCCACACGCCGAACTGAGAATAACTGCGCGGACTGCCGACGGTGTTCCGAAAGGCTGACGTCTGGTGCCGCCAACAGAACTGGAGGAGGGGAGTTGGGAAGCAGGGACGCTGAAAGTCCTTTCGCCCGGGGCAACGCTGGGTTCAAGTAACAAGCCTTCACACTGGTGAATACTTAAACTGGAATAATATTCACCTGACGGAGGAGGAGGAGGAGGAGAGATAGAGATACAGAGAAAAAAAAAAGGTAAAAACCAGTTTTTCTTTTCTCGCGGTAAACCGTAAATTTATTTAACAGTGGCAGGTGATGGGCTAAAGTGTATTCAACTGTCTGCAAGGGGACTATTCTTATTCTTTCATTCATGAGAGGTCGATCAAATTTACGAGGTGATCGGCGTTCTCAATGGACGGAATCGGTGAGCGTGATAGCACGGGTGCATGGGCGACTACTTTCAAATCTACGCGCCGCCAGACGGTCTTTTGATGGAAAAAAAAAAAAATCAAAATGAATGGACCAAAACTTGGTCGAAATGGATGGCTCATGCAACAAGTACTGAGGGAAACACTTGGGGGTGGGTTTCATGCTTTTAAAATCCTTCCTTGACCAGAAGGCTTTTCTGTTTTTTCTCTTCTCAATGAAAGCAACTGTTTCGTTAACAAATATTAACAAGCCTGACGCTTGCGTTCGGGGAGAGGACTTGCGAACTATTGGACAGAGCGGGTCCGGAGAGGTTTTCGCAAAAAAAAAAAAAAAAACACCAATCATAATGGGGGGAAATATGTATAAAAAATCACGGAAGAAATGCAAACGGAAATCATTTCGTCCAATCAGCGTCAATCACCGACATCAGCCAATCTTCACAAGGGCCCAATTTACATGTGAAGTGTCTCAATATATGAACATGTAAACTCTGACATTACGAGAATCATCCATAGAAACAGACGGGTACAAAAGACGACTGGCACGGAACACTGAAGGCAAAGAGCTAGGGAATTTATTCTTATCAAAATGTTTTCGACATTTAGGGAAATTTATTCTTAGCTCTCTTCGACATTTAGGGAATTTACTATGTTTTTTTTTAAACATTTTGGGAATAAAATTTTTTGATTTTGACATTTATGGGAATTTACTCTTCTCCTTTCGACATTCTTAAACGATTATCCAAAAACTGCGAAGGATAGAGATAATAAATCATATGGGAGATGTAAGAAAAAAAATATATTACTTCAGACCAACGAAAGTGGTCATGTAGGAACAGGAATGATGAGCAGAGTTGCAAGGAAACCAACGTCGAGACGTAAGATTTAAATTTGTTTACGTAGAAAATAAATCAATAAGAATGGAAAAAAAATTAGGTTTATCACCTCACGAAACAACGGGAAGGGGGGGGGGAGGGGTTTGGCCACCTCACAAAACACCTCTGGGGTAGTTTGGCCACCTCATAAAACACCCTGGAGGAAGGGGGGGAGGGGAGAGTAGGCTGGCCACCTCACAAAATTGCCTTGGGGGGTGAGGTCCATCCGGCAAAACACCTCCCTGGAGAAGACCGCCACAACTGGAGGCCATTAAGGGGATTGGAATCCCTCCTCCTCCTCCTTCTGCCTCCCGTCAGGAGAACGACGAAAATAAAACAAGATCTTTACACTATCATCAAAAAACAAACTATACATAGATAGATAGATAGATAGATAGATAGATAGATAGGTAGATAGACAGACACACAGGAAGGCCTTACCGGACTCCGCTCTGAGTTAAAAGTCACCTTCAGGCGAGCATTACTCTGGAAGAACTTTTCGATCTAAAGGACTCCATCCTTACCCAACCACTGCTTGCAGCGCTGCTCTGAAGCTACAGAAACCCCTGGTGTCGTGTGTGTGTGTGTGTGTGTGTGTGTGTGTGTGTGTGTGTGTGTGGGTGTGTGTGTGTAAGCACTCAAAGCAATATGGAACTCTAATTCAATATCTAGTCAGCGGGGCTAATTGGTCTTGGCCAAACGAGGGACGAGATCATCATATTCTGAGAAGCTACGGACGGAGATCATTATATTCTGAGCAGCTACGGACGGAGATCATTATATTCTGAGCAGCTACGGACGGAGATCATTATATTCTGAGCAGCTACGGACGAGATCATTATATTCTGAGCAGATACGGACGGAGATCAATATATTCTGAGCAGCTACGGACGAGATCATTATATTCTGAGCAGCTACGGACGGAGATCATTATATTCTGAGCAGCTACGGGCGGAGATCATTAAATTCTGAGTAGCTACGGACGAGATCATTATATTCTGAGTAGCTAAGGACATCATCAACTCCGTATCCGGTCACAAAACATGACCTACCCCCTCTCCCCTCCCTCATCATGCAAGGCTTCCACCTAACTACCAACTACATCCCCACCCCTAAACAAGCGAACACTAACTCGTGCGCGCGCATTAGGGGAGGGGGAGAGGGGCAGTAGGGGGGTGTGTTTGAACCAACGGGAGCAGATCAATATGGCCGCCTTCTGTATCGTAGACATGAAAAGTGAACGAGAGTGAGGAGGACAACACAGAAGACCTGACGGGATCGACGACGAGGGGTTTAAGGAGGAGGTGCGTCATACCCGCGGGGGAGGGAAGGTACGAGATCGAGATGGTAATACTAGGGGGAAGGTGAGGTACGAGATCGAGATGGTAATACTAGGGGGAAGGTGAGGTACGAGATCGAGATGGTATTACTAGGGGGAAGGTGAGGTACGAGATTGAGATGGTAATACTAGGGGGTAAGGTAAAGTCACAGGTCAATGAGGTAGTGCTAAGGGGTAAGGTAAGGTGCGAGATCACGAGGGTAACACCCTGGAAAGCAAATGACAGCAGCTTGTCAAGACGGAGGAGGTGTACGTCATGACGGAGTGAGAGACGGAGGAGGCGTACGTCATGACGGAGTGAGAGACGGAGGAGGCGTACGTCATGACGGAGTGAGAGACGGAGGTGTACGTCATGACGGAGTGAGAGACGGAGGAGGTGTACGTCATGACGGAGTGAGAGACGGAGGAGGCGTACGTCATGACGGAGTGAGAGACGGAGGAGGTGTACGTCATGACGGAGTGAGAGACGGAGGAGGTGTACGTCATGACGGAGTGAGAGACGGAAGAGGCGTACGTCATGACGGAGTGAGAGATGGAGGGATGACCATTTGGGAGTGTAAAAGCCGAGATGTGCGGCAGAGATGGGGGAGAGTGCCCTCACACTACGGTGTAGATGGGGAGAGAGAGAGAGAGAGAGAGAGAGAGAGAGAGAGAGAGAGAGAGAGAGAGAGAGAGAGAGAGAGAGAGAGAGAGAGAGAGATGGAGAAAGGTAGGGATGGTAAGGTAAGGTATGAGAGAGGGAGGTTAGGATGGGGTAAGGGGTAGAGAGGGTGTGGTAAGGGAGCAGGAGGGCCCCCCCCCACACCCCACTTTCACTTTCCACCACCCCATCCATACCCACTTTTAGTCCCTTAAACCAGTCCTCTGGCCCAACCCTTACCCCTCCTCCCCATTCCCACCGCCATAACCCTATCATGCAGCAGGTGGGAAGACCGGGGGGGGGGGGGGGGGAGACAGAGGAGGAGGAAGGGGACGTCATCACCACCATAAACCACCTCACCTCCTATACCACCTCCTCCTCCTACAACAACTCCAC
The DNA here is from genome assembly GCF_036320965.1 of Panulirus ornatus. Taxonomy (NCBI): domain Eukaryota; kingdom Metazoa; phylum Arthropoda; class Malacostraca; order Decapoda; family Palinuridae; genus Panulirus; species Panulirus ornatus. The sequence goes on along the minus strand of NC_092271.1, from coordinate 25,502,590 downwards.
TCAGTTAACCCAAGTCAACAAAACCCGCACTGGATCTACGATGCGCCAGGTGTCCGGTAAATCCCCGCGTGTGGCTGACGCCTGATATGAGCCCCTCCCACTGAGGTCTGGGGGCTTCTGCAGCATAAGGACCTAACACTAAGGCCTGGAGCTCCTGCAAGCCTTGCCTGTCACGCCCTACGGGCGAGATCCTTTTCCCCAAACACACCCACAAAGTTGCGGACACTATAACAAGATCAAAAGAGAGAGGGTTTCATCCTCCCCTTGAAGTACACCAGCCAACCCTATATTTTTTACCCCCTAATAAGGCTGAGTTTGTGGTGGCATCTCGGCTATCAAACACTAGCCGAAAGCCTCTTCTAAACACGATGGCGATGCCTGGGACCTTGAGACAAGCCTTTCTTAATACCACAATACCATCATGTCTACCAACAGCGTCTTCGGCTTTTAACTCCATCTAAAATGACAATGAAACCCATGAAAACTCACCCAGTAACGAATCTCTATCATCATTCCCTCTCCCCGAAAATCCCCGCCGAACCTCCTCCCCAGAACCCGAGAGTCCCAAACCCCCCGTGAAGCAAGAATCCCTCCCTCACACCACCAGACGTACCATTTCATCATCCATATCACCGCCTCCTCCCGGAGCCCTGTAATTACAGTGTCTCCAGCCTGACTCGCCGACCGCCATAAACAAAGGGAACTATTAAGACGGGACACACCTCGCCAGCCACTGGCAACTGGGGTACATACCCACCCACTCTCTTCCAAGTTATACTCCCCCTTCATAACGGCTCATACTACCCATACGACAATAGGACCTAATGACTCAATTACCTGCTTACGTTATGCCACTTAATGGCTCCATTAACTGCTTACGTTCTCCCACTAATGACTTAATTAACTGCTGACGTTCATCTTCTAATGACTCCAATTTACGTGGAGTGTTTGGTGCCGCCGATCTATATAACAACTCCACTGTTCATTATTCAATTGAGAGGACACCCTGTACTGGATAATTATAATACCAACTACCCCAGTTAAACAATCAGACACGTGATGATGGTTCTTGTCTATGTAACTTACTTACTTGAACATTTATATCTTCATTTCTTTCGTGCAAGCCCTCCTCCGCGCTGACGAAGCAGCGCCAGGAACGGAAAAAGAACCGGCCTCATTCGTTCACATCCAGTCTCCAGCCGTCATGTTCAACGTAACGAAACCACAAGCCCCATATCTACAACCAAAACCCAAAGACCTCTTCCTAGTTTCTCTAGCTGCTTCATATGCCTTGGTTTAGTCCATTGACAGCACGTCACTCCAATTCACTCAGTTCAATGCATGCCTTTCACCCTCCTGCAAGTTCAGGCCTCGAGAGCTCCAAATCTGACACAATACGACCCTTGATCGCGACGATACTACCCTTGATCGCGACGATACGACCCTTGATCACGACGATAGGATCCTTGTCAACGACGGCACCACTGAGTATCATAGCCTAGTCTCTTCCCTGATCCATGATGGTCAGGTCAGAAGCCAGGCCATCATACCCACGGGTCGTGCCGCCCTTGCTGAAAATGTCATCCCTTCGTGGTGGTGGGGTCGTACGCTCGTGCTGAAGGTGTTCAACGAAACACTTAAAAAAGATTTTCACCCAAGCTGTAAAGTAAGGTCCAGTGGGCAACTACATACGTAATCATTATCAGCCTACTACTAATACTACCACAACTACTATCATTACAGCTACCACTACTACTTAACCAGCCACGCTGCCTCGTACCTCTGAATCGACCACAGAGAAAAAAAAAAGTGAATAAAGAAGTTCCACCAGACGAAACATACCAGCGACCGTTTCTTATGGCGAGAAAGTAAAAGTATGCATGGAGGAGAAAGAGGCGGCGAGTGAAGCAGAAGGTCCCTCAAGGTTTCGCAAGTTGACCTGCCCAAATCCGTCCACGCCAAACCCTCCGCGACTACTTCGAACACACCCACTAACCTCCCCTCAGCAAACCTCCTTAATAACATCCTCCCTCTCTTTCCCTTAAACCCCTGCAACAACCTCCCCCACCCCAATCCAAACCCCGCCTAACCCATACCCGTCTACCCCACAAAACATCAGCCCAGTGAGGGCAGAGACGGGCGACAACCTCGGAAACAGGACGGGACGCTCAACCTGCTCTGGAACCAGCCAACCAACCCCAACCCCAACACCCCCTTCACCCCTGGCAACACCATCCCGTCCTCCTCCAACACAGGAACATGATCGACCCATCCCGCCCCGTTCTGGACACCATCGCATGACGTCACAGGTCACACAGCCACCGCGCTAACTGTAACGACCCAACTGGCGCTACACGGACGACATTCCTCCCAAAAGGTCAAACCAGTTATGGGGGACGTCTTACAGATTTTTAAGACGACGAGCCATCATATTACCGGGTGCTCTAATTATCTTCTTTTTTTTTACGATTACCCAATCCGGTGTGTCATTAACCCCCCACTCACCCACCCACCCCAGCTCCTGGTACGAACGAGGGTGCCAGGTACTTCGAGTACAGAGAGAGAGAGAGAGAGAGAGAGAGAGAGAGAGAGAGAGAGAGAGAGAGAGAGAGTGTTCACTGGTTAATTTCATGATTTATCTAAGCCAACCAACCGCCACGTCCTTCAAGACCCAAGACACGCACGTGCCAACCACGACCCAAGGGCACCCATGACCCACACACGCGCGCGCGCGCGAAGAGCCAGTCACGGCAGAGGATCCGGTCATACAGCGGTGCCAACCACGCCTCCAAGAGCCACCAAAATGTAACTACCAACAGCCGAAGTCCCTCTCACGCATCGGTGCCCATCGCGACCCTTAAACACCTGTCGCACATCAGTGCCAACCCAGCCCGCCCCCCTCACACACACACCCACGTAAGTGCCAACCACAGCGCGAGGACCTCGTCACACATCGGTGCCAACCAGGGCCGTGTATCCCCACAACCACGCCACTGCTCAGCAACTGTCGTGCCGAGCGGTACGATGGACGCCGACAAAACAACCGAACGAGACTGGAGATACAAGCCAGGGTTCTCGACGTGGGCGGACGAGTGAGCCTTGGATGCAGCCAACATAAAATTCCAAATTTCTCTTTTCACCAGACGCCAACGTAGTTTCATCTCTCATTTTTCCTCCCAGGTCACTCAACGCCAGCTCCTCAACATGCATTTCTATACGTCATCGAATTTTACGCCTGCATTAAAGATCACTGCGCGATAACTGATGGTATAACAATCTAGGGATGAAAGTGACAGTACTGAAACTACCAAGGGATAAATAATGTGATTACATGACTGAACTTCACCCATAACATATAAATACTTTTAAATACTAGTGAAAATGAAGCAACAAAACTGAGTGTGCAAAGTGACAGAGATGAAGGGAATACAAAGATGATGAATGGGGAAATACGGAATTCGACATAAACCTTCTGGGGTAAAAAAAAAAAAAAGATAAACCCCTTCTCCATAACGTGGAAAACAGACGGGTTTGTTTCTATTTACACTTCTTCCACGCTGATGACGGAAGCGGTGCGGATGCAAACATGTCTGCCTCTTCTCTCGCAAAATACGTCCGATGTCGCCACATCACCACACACACACACACATACACACACACACGCACACACACACACACATAACGCTGGTCAAAGTCTGTGCATCAAATTCAGGGGCACACTAGCCTTCTAACCAAGAGGCTAACACGTCCCACACCACGTCTTCATCCCTACTCTGTATTTTCCTTTATCAAACGATGCGAATACAGTATACACATGTAATTCATGAATACAGAAACACCAAATATATATATATATCTATATATATATATATATATATATATATATATATATATATATATATATATATATATCAATCCGTCCATCATATAGTGTTTTTTCTATCATTCGAATTTCGGTCAGGTCATATCTATCGAGTTGGGGTTTTTTTTCAATGTCGCCTAAACGCTTTCGCAATAACTACATCTTCCAATATGTGACGACACAGCACTCGGAGGACTACATATTAAGTTACACGCCTCAAATTTGCACGAGCTCCGTTAACTGTGGCAAGCGGACATCATTTCTCTCTCCCCCCCCCACCACCAGCGTTACGGTGTTTATTGCCCAGCGAGAATTTATCTGGTTCCGTTACGCCATCGCTATAATCCCCCCACCCCCCCTTTTTTGTGTGTGTGTGTTTGGGGGTGGGGGGGTCTTACACCTTTCGCCATTAGGCATTTTCTGGAGTCTTTTTTTGTTCTATATTCATTCAGGTAGCGTTCCAACGCTGAGGTTCAACGCATCTGTTTACGAATTTCAGCAGAGGATAAACACGGGTATAACATGAGAGGTTTCTGAGGTTTCATATAATTTCAACAGGTTGTTCAGGTCAAGTAAGATGGTCCAACACCCCTAATCTACCAGTTTCATTAGGTTCAACAGATAAAGTACGAAGGGTTCACCACCTTATCTATCAGTTTCAGTAGGTTCAACAGATAAAGTACGAAGGGTTCAACGCCTTGTCTACCAGTTTCAGTAGGTTCAACAGACCAAGTACGAAGGGTTCACCACCTTATCTATCAGTTTCAGTAGGTTCAACAGATAAAGTACGAAGGGTTCACCACCTTATCTATCAGTTTCAGTAGGTTCAACAGATAAAGTACGAAGGGTTCACCACCTTATCTATCAGTTTCAGTAGGTTCAACAGATAAAGTACGAAGGGTTCACCACCTTATCTATCAGTTTCAGTAGGTTCAACAGATAAAGTACGAAGGGTTCAACGCCTTGTCTACCAGTTTCAGTAGGTTCAACAGATAAAGTACGAAGGGTTCAACGCCTTGTCTACCAGTTTCAGTAGGTTCAACAGATAAAGTACGAAGGGTTCAACGCCTTGTCTACCAGTTTCAGTAGGTTCAACAGATAAAGTACGAAGGGTTCACCACCTTATCTATCAGTTTCAGTAGGTTCAACAGATAAAGTACGAAGGGTTCACCACCTTATCTATCAGTTTCAGTAGGTTCAACAGATAAAGTACGAAGGGTTCAACGCCTTGTCTACCAGTTTCAGTAGGTTCAACAGATAAAGTACGAAGGGTTCACCACCTTATCTATCAGTTTCAGTAGGTTCAACAGATAAAGTACGAAGGGTTCACCACCTTATCTATCAGTTTCAGTAGGTTCAACAAATCAAGTACGAAGGGTTCACCACCTTATCTATCAGTTTCAGTAGGTTCAACAGATAAAGTACGAAGGGTTCACCACCTTATCTATCAGTTTCAGTAGGTTCAACAGATAAAGTACGAAGGGTTCACCACCTTATCTATCAGTTTCAGTAGGTTCAACAGATAAAGTACGAAGGGTTCACCACCTTATCTATCAGTTTCAGTAGGTTCAACAGATAAAGTACGAAGGGTTCACCACCTTATCTATCAGTTTCAGTAGGTTCAACAGATAAAGTACGAAGGGTTCACCACCTTATCTATCAGTTTCAGTAGGTTCAACAGATAAAGTACGAAGGGTTCACCACCTTATCTATCAGTTTCAGTAGGTTCAACAGATAAAGTACGAAGGGTTCACCACCTTATCTATCAGTTTCAGTAGGTTCAACAGATAAAGTACGAAGGGTTCACCACCTTATCTATCAGTTTCAGTAGGTTCAACAGATAAAGTACGAAGGGTTCACCACCTTATCTATCAGTTTCAGTAGGTTCAACAGATAAAGTACGAAGGGTTCACCACCTTATCTATCAGTTTCAGTAGGTTCAACAGATAAAGTACGAAGGGTTCACCACCTTATCTATCAGTTTCAGTAGGTTCAACAGATAAAGTACGAAGGGTTCACCACCTTATCTATCAGTTTCAGTAGGTTCAACAGATAAAGTACGAAGGGTTCACCACCTTATCTATCAGTTTCAGTAGGTTCAACAGATAAAGTACGAAGGGTTCAACGCCTTGTCTACCAGTTTCAGTAGGTTCAACAGATAAAGTACGAAGGGTTCACCACCTTATCTATCAGTTTCAGTAGGTTCAACAGATAAAGTACGAAGGGTTCAACGCCTTGTCTACCAGTTTCAGTAGGTTCAACAGATAAAGTACGAAGGGTTCAACGCCTTGTCTACCAGTTTCAGTAGGTTCAACAGATAAAGTACGAAGGGTTCACCACCTTATCTATCAGTTTCAGTAGGTTCAACAGATAAAGTACGAAGGGTTCACCACCTTATCTATCAGTTTCAGTAGGTTCAACAGATAAAGTACGAAGGGTTCACCACCTTATCTATCAGTTTCAGTAGGTTCAACAGATAAAGTACGAAGGGTTCAACGCCTTGTCTACCAGTTTCAGTAGGTTCAACAGATAAAGTACGAAGGGTTCACCACCTTATCTATCAGTTTCAGTAGGTTCAACAGATAAAGTACGAAGGGTTCAACGCCTTGTCTACCAGTTTCAGTAGGTTCAACAGATAAAGTACGAAGGGTTCACCACCTTATCTATCAGTTTCAGTAGGTTCAACAGATAAAGTACGAAGGGTTCACCACCTTATCTATCAGTTTCAGTAGGTTCAACAGATAAAGTACGAAGGGTTCACCACCTTATCTATCAGTTTCAGTAGGTTCAACAGATAAAGTACGAAGGGTTCAACGCCTTGTCTACCAGTTTCAGTAGGTTCAACAGATAAAGTACGAAGGGTTCACCACCTTATCTATCAGTTTCAGTAGGTTCAACAGATAAAGTACGAAGGGTTCACCACCTTATCTATCAGTTTCAGTAGGTTCAACAGATAAAGTACGAAGGGTTCACCACCTTATCTATCAGTTTCAGTAGGTTCAACAGATAAAGTACGAAGGGTTCAACGCCTTGTCTACCAGTTTCAGTAGGTTCAACAGATAAAGTACGAAGGGTTCACCACCTTATCTATCAGTTTCAGTAGGTTCAACAGATAAAGTACGAAGGGTTCACCACCTTATCTATCAGTTTCAGTAGGTTCAACAGATAAAGTACGAAGGGTTCACCACCTTATCTATCAGTTTCAGTAGGTTCAACAGATAAAGTACGAAGGGTTCACCACCTTATCTATCAGTTTCAGTAGGTTCAACAGATAAAGTACGAAGGGTTCACCACCTTATCTATCAGTTTCAGTAGGTTCAACAGATAAAGTACGAAGGGTTCACCACCTTATCTATCAGTTTCAGTAGGTTCAACAGATAAAGTACGAAGGGTTCACCACCTTATCTATCAGTTTCAGTAGGTTCAACAGATAAAGTACGAAGGGTTCACCACCTTATCTATCAGTTTCAGTAGGTTCAACAGATAAAGTACGAAGGGTTCACCACCTTATCTATCAGTTTCAGTAGGTTCAACAGATAAAGTACGAAGGGTTCACCACCTTATCTATCAGTTTCAGTAGGTTCAACAGATAAAGTACGAAGGGTTCAACGCCTTGTCTACCAGTTTCAGTAGGTTCAACAGATAAAGTACGAAGGGTTCACCACCTTATCTATCAGTTTCAGTAGGTTCAACAGATAAAGTACGAAGGGTTCACCACCTTATCTATCAGTTTCAGTAGGTTCAACAGATAAAGTACGAAGGGTTCACCACCTTATCTATCAGTTTCAGTAGGTTCAACAGATAAAGTACGAAGGGTTCACCACCTTATCTATCAGTTTCAGTAGGTTCAACAGATAAAGTACGAAGGGTTCACCACCTTATCTATCAGTTTCAGTAGGTTCAACAGATAAAGTACGAAGGGTTCACCACCTTATCTATCAGTTTCAGTAGGTTCAACAGATAAAGTACGAAGGGTTCACCACCTTATCTATCAGTTTCAGTAGGTTCAACAGATAAAGTACGAAGGGTTCACCACCTTATCTATCAGTTTCAGTAGGTTCAACAGATAAAGTACGAAGGGTTCACCACCTTATCTATCAGTTTCAGTAGGTTCAACAGATAAAGTACGAAGGGTTCACCACCTTATCTATCAGTTTCAGTAGGTTCAACAGATAAAGTACGAAGGGTTCACCACCTTATCTATCAGTTTCAGTAGGTTCAACAGATAAAGTACGAAGGGTTCAACGCCTTGTCTACCAGTTTCAGTAGGTTCAACAGATAAAGTACGAAGGGTTCACCACCTTATCTATCAGTTTCAGTAGGTTCAACAGATAAAGTACGAAGGGTTCACCACCTTATCTATCAGTTTCAGTAGGTTCAACAGATAAAGTACGAAGGGTTCACCACCTTATCTATCAGTTTCAGTAGGTTCAACAGATAAAGTACGAAGGGTTCACCACCTTATCTATCAGTTTCAGTAGGTTCAACAGATAAAGTACGAAGGGTTCACCACCTTATCTATCAGTTTCAGTAGGTTCAACAGATAAAGTACGAAGGGTTCACCACCTTATCTATCAGTTTCAGTAGGTTCAACAGATAAAGTACGAAGGGTTCACCACCTTATCTATCAGTTTCAGTAGGTTCAACAGATAAAGTACGAAGGGTTCACCACCTTATCTATCAGTTTCAGTAGGTTCAACAGATAAAGTACGAAGGGTTCACCACCTTATCTATCAGTTTCAGTAGGTTCAACAGATAAAGTACGAAGGGTTCACCACCTTATCTATCAGTTTCAGTAGGTTCAACAGATAAAGTACGAAGGGTTCACCACCTTATCTATCAGTTTCAGTAGGTTCAACAGATAAAGTACGAAGGGTTCACCACCTTATCTATCAGTTTCAGTAGGTTCAACAGATAAAGTACGAAGGGTTCACCACCTTATCTATCAGTTTCAGTAGGTTCAACAGATAAAGTACGAAGGGTTCACCACCTTATCTATCAGTTTCAGTAGGTTCAACAGATAAAGTACGAAGGGTTCACCACCTTATCTATCAGTTTCAGTAGGTTCAACAGATAAAGTACGAAGGGTTCACCACCTTATCTATCAGTTTCAGTAGGTTCAACAGATAAAGTACGAAGGGTTCACCACCTTATCTATCAGTTTCAGTAGGTTCAACAGATAAAGTACGAAGG
>NC_092271.1:25426035-25486035 GCF_036320965.1 Panulirus ornatus | reverse complement strand
CGGTAAATGACTTGAAATTTTAAAACAAAATAAATTTTTAAAAATCAGGTCAATCCACTGTCTTTATGTGTGTAGTAATGAGCTTTATAGCTTATTGTCAGCTGCTTACTACATGTGGTGAGCAAGAAAAGTGATCCACACTTTTTACTTGTTGTGGCAATAGTGGGGAGGTGTGTGTGTGTGTGTGTGTGTGTGTGTGTGTGTGTGTGTGTGTGTGTGTGTGTGTGGGTGTGTCAGCGGGTCATACCTGGTTAAGGTAGGGGTATTGCCTGGAAGGCAAAGTCATGCAGGCAAATCAATCAACAAATAAAAATAGCATGATTACATAAGCAAGGTCTGGCCATGCATTATGATAAAAAAAAAAGCACAACTGAAATTTTAAATATTGCTAGAGAGAGAAAAATCCTACAATGCTCAGCATTAATTCTGAACACAAAAAACTTATGCTTTACTTGACAACAAAACAAATTATCTTAAAGCAACACTTCCAGCAAAGCAGCATCTCCCCTCCTCTGCAGCCTATCACACGCCAGTCAGGTCGGAGGATGCACACGGTGGATGGCCTTACCTGGGTCGTTGGCAGTGGCCTCGGCGGGGGCAAGGTCGGCGGCGTCGGGTGCAGTGGTGTGGGTGAGCACATTGAGGAGGAACCGAGCAGGGACAGGACCCAGCCGCCGCACCAGGGAGTACACAACCACCACCTGCTCTGCCTCCGTCCATGTCTCCCACAGGTAGCCCAGCCCCACTACCTGGTCACGGAACCCAGCGCTCCCAACGCCGCGCCCCATCCCTGCAACACAGGACAAAACACTCATTATTTCGCTCGCCTCGTTCCTGCAACACAGAGCAAAACACTCGTTACTTCACACGTAAATAACAGGCATGTATCCTTTTCGTCCCTAGGCCCGGTCAGGCCCAACTTATTCCCCTTTGTCGATGCATCTAAGACCAACGTATGCTCTCTCCTTGCCTCAACCTAAAGTCCTATATGTGTCCCATCACCAATAATATCTCAAGATACGCTTTGTCTTGTGTATACTAGGATTAATCAAGCATTACTTAACATGATGTTTGGTTTCAACTCACACGTTGCCTAACGCATGACGTTACCAGTGCTCCAAGAGCAAACTGGTTTTACGGTAGAGTATGGACTGCTGGACGGAGACAGCCACGAACGCCTGCCTCTCCAGATTGTCGTCTGATGAAAAGGTACAAGCTGTTGGAGAATTATGGGAAGGGTATGTTGTTTGGGAGTGTGGTGAGGAGGAGGAAGCTGGGAAAAGAGGACTGAGAGGAGGAAGGCAACAACACGTTCCCGGGGCTCAACACCAAGACGATCCGTCCATTCCTTTGATGAGCCAACCAAGGGATTCAAAAAACTGAATACATTCATATACGTGAGTCTGTGCTGGCCACGAACAGCCACAGCTAAATTAAAAAAAAAAGAAAGAAATATATATATATATATATATATATATATATATATATATATATATATATATATATATATATATATAAACTAAGCACAAAAGCTCATCGCAGTGTGTAGTCAAACTCGCAGCAACAGAAGACAGAAAAATCCACAAATCATTCGCTTGAAGCACCTGTCAATCAATGACTATGAAAAGCCAACAACGTAATGTGTAACAAGTGATAACATGGCATTTTCCTTTGTTCGCATACACGTTAACTCTATAGTCTCTAAAAGTCAATAATAACAAATCATTAGCACGAGAGCAGCTAGATATAAATTCACTAGGGATTTGCTGAAAGAAAATAGGTTGAACATCTATCAAGTTCCTGTAAACGAATCAATTACGCATCCTTACCGCCCTGGGACTGCCTCTGTCATGCCCGGGAGGAAAAGCGCTGAACAAGTCTGTTTTCGTATCCTCAGAATTCTGCTGACTAGAGCCTTTAATCTCATAGGAATGCCATGTTTGTTTGCTCAAGTGTCTCGCAGATAACTAAGGGGGTGTAAACAAATGGAAATCGCCATTCTCTCTCTCTCTCTGTATCACGTCGACTTTGTAATCACTATTTGTGATTCAAGGATTTTAACACTCGCGTCCGTGTGTTTAATTACCTATTTGAGTTGTGCGAGGAGGGAGTTGTGCTGACAATGACCATTTTCTACTGTCTCTAACAATCATCATACAACTTCTTAAATCAATAATAAACGCTGTCTGCCTCAACCATGTCCTCAGTCATTTTCCCATTCCTTTCACGTTACCGACGTGAATGGACCCACTGTGAACTCCCATCAAAATGTGATGCACTCGATGCGAGTACAAGACAAGCGCTGATTGCAAATGTCGGTGCTTGGACCCAACCACAACAAAAGCCGCCTTCCGTTACGATGGACGGAGCTGGAGCTGTTCCGTGATTCCATTATTACAGAGCAGAATAATGAAAAAAAAAAAAATGCCTGCTTGATTGTGATGTGCTCTTACTCACTGAAAGACGATGGCCAAAGTTCTGGTCTACGTTAAAAAAAAAAAAAAAAAAATCGGCGTTTAGCCGGCTACACAAGGAGAAGCTAGGCTTTCCACACGGCTCTCGAAAGGCGGCTCAATTTATTATAATTTTTTTTTTCATCAATGGGGCGGCATACAGGCTTACCTTGGAAAGGTGTATAGGCGTGTGGGGGTGTGGGAAGGCTCCTCATTCCACCGAGATACGCCCATCCTGGCATTCTTTCGACAGTCCAAATTAGCGAAGGGACACCACCACCTCCCTAGCCTAGCTGCTCCCACCAGCTTTACAACCCAGGTCGGTTCAATCTTGAAAGCTGGTTGCCTGATAGACGGTGGTTCTGTGACAACAGGTTGTTCTGCCGACAGCTGGTTGTACTGCTGACAGCTGTGGTCGTTCTGCTGACGGCTGGTCGTTGATAGCTAGTGGTTTTGTTGATGGCTGGTTGCCCTGTTGCCGGGCTGGTCGTTTGGTTGACAGCTGGTTCCTTACGAGCTATTCGTAACTACTGGTGGTTTGTCATTCTCGCAACACCTTGTTGTGCTCGACAGACAGTTAATAACCGGTCGTTCCTAGCAGCTTTGTTAAACGGCTGGTCGTTCCCCTCACAAGAAGTCGTTCTCGATACCATTCACATTCAGCTATTATCCGTATCCGTTCTGGCATATCTGCCAAACAAGCATTTGTTACATCTAACAGCCTCTCTCGATGGCTACCGTTTCAAGACAACAAAACAGGTGGGGGATGGACATGAAACCACCATTAAACTTATCCTCACGTCCGTGTAGGTAACAACTAATTCATACCACTTCAAGCCACCTTTACACAGCTTCGACCGTCTCGTATATCCCTCTCATCTGTACCAAGCCCGTAACACCCTCTCCCACAATTTTCGATCGAATTTACGAGCGCACTGAGATTCCACCACACATAATAATATTCATTCCCCACACTTTTGTTTTGCAGGAAGCGCCCGACGTGACTCACTGGTTCGTCGGTCACGTTCACAGTAACAAAATCCGGATTGAAAGCAGCCACAAGCAGCTGTGGGGATTCTCTGGCTGACAGGCACAGTGAGTGCCACTGCTGTAGTAAGTTGGTGGGAGGGGGAGGGTGAGGAGGAGTGATAGGAGGTGGGGGTGGTAGTGGTGGTGCCTTGTGCTGTGGAGAGCGTGGGAGGGGAGGATGTCTTAGTGGGAGAGTGGAGGGGGGGGAGGGGGAATGCTACACTGAGGGGGACGACCACACACACACACATACCAGTACACAACGCCAACCGTCGCCTCCCCCCCCCCCCCCACACACACAAACCTCATACGCCCTACACCCCCACCCAACATCACAATATACGCGCGGGCTAACTGAACCTATGTATGTGCCTCACTAGGATATCACCACACTGGATTTCGCCTAGCGACCGCCCTTTAAGGCACACGCACACACACACACACACACACACACAAAATCTATCGGTCCTAAAAGTCCGGTACCACGGTGAAACACGTCCATCAATAAAACAAAGCCCCCCACCACAACCACCATAACACTGGACATCTACAACCCACCTCACAATCAATCTTCACAAGGGAATGATCCAAGATCCTTGCATCACCTTACGAAAGACGGAGGGCGGACCATCAGGTCCAGCAGTACTAGGAAAAGTGATGCATAAACATGAAGTACTCGAGCACGAGGAATCCAGCGGACGCAATCAGGTATTCCCCATGATCTCCAGCCCATTGCAGTATATATCTAACTTTACTGCTAGCAGGGTTGGTGCACGGAACCCTCGTTCTGTCAAAATCAAGGTAAGTCGAGGTAATCGGTCCCCAGTCAACGAAGCTGTTCATCGTCCCCAAGCAACTGACCGATAAATTGGCTTGGTCGTGATTATTGCACAGAGCTGCCCGTCCCGTCTCAACTAACTTAAATATAATAAAAACTGATTAGCATTAAAGCTGTATTTTTGGGTAATTCATAATAGTCCAATATTGTTTTTAAATTATACAATACATATAGTTACAGTTAATCCTCCCATAATACTATACACATGAAAAGCACTATTTCCATAGATAAAGGTAATCATAAATGACAAAACTACCAGTGAAAGTAATGGCAGGGTTTCGAGGACGCATCTTACGAAATCCTAGTTAACATCAGCTCTTCCTGCTTCAGTATCATTCGTGGCCATTCCCGGCTCCGTCAACAAGCGTCCTCAGCGTCAGTGGTTTCAGGAAAAAGTTGAAAGTGGGGGAAGGAGGGAAAAGAGAGATGGTGGTGGTGGTGATGGGGAGAGGGCAACAACAACATGGGGCTTCGAGAGGTCGACACTTCCCGGAACACCATACTTGGAGAGCAACATGCCTCAGGTAAGGTGGCGGGTGTTTGTATTTCCCAACGAGTTCGATGCTGCAGGCACAAACATACGGCGTTACTCATATGAAGACATGCGCCGGCATATCACATTGCACACACACACATACACACCTACTAAACATGGACCTCATAAAGTGTACCTCGTCTTCGAATTATCAGTAACACCTGGTAGTGAACATTATTCGGTTTGCAGATGCAACTTGACGCTGACAGCCTTACTAACCTTGAGAGATAAGCCCAGATGTCAAACATCCATCTCCTAAACAAAATAGAAATCTTACGCTATGGGATAGTGGATCAAACAGAATATTCTGAAACAAGAAGTCCAACCCCAGCGTACAGATTTTTTTCATATTCCAGCTGAACATGACTAGGTTTGGGGGAGGGGGTACAAAACGATAACGCATATTGTCATTAAAATTAGAGATTCCTTTTCTTCCTCAATTAGCGAAATACACCACATCTCGTCTCCGATATTCAAAATATGAAGTTAAGCAAGTTCGCATCCTGCTCAAAGATAAACAAACCAACAGAAATAGGGGTTCAAGTCAAATTATGAGAAAACCTGACAGCAATCCCCCCCCCCCACACACACACACGTGTACACACATATAAAAGGCTCAAGAAAGTCAAAGAACAAACTATAATAAGCCAATGATGAGCCATGTTAAAGCAATGGTTTCGAAGGGTCTAGTGAATCTACAACCAGGTGGGATCGGGTAGGCGGTGAGTCAGTACTGCCTTCCCTCCCACTTCGATGTTGTAACCCCTGCGGTGGCTCTGCTTACAGGCACACACATGTGCTAGGGTACATCCACTACTTGGTGAACATGGCCCAAGGGACGGAGCTTGGTTAAGTGAACGAGTAAGAGGAAAAAAATGGGAAAATGTCTACCTTCCTATGAGTACCTACGACGAGATTTTGCCTGAGGCAAGGCAAGATTAGCTCGTAGGGTTCTCGATACCGTGCTACAGTTGCTATGCTGCTTTTCTGGGTCGCTACACTTTTTCATTCGTCACCCCTAGAGATAATGTACTTTACTTAACCATGTCCAATTTTCTTTTGAAGATTCGATGTTTACTTAGAGAGAGAGAGAGAGAGAGAGAGAGAGAGAGAGAGAGAGAGAGAGAGAGAGAGAGAGAGAGAGAGAGAGTCTGAATTTCCAATATTAAGTTTACAAGATTAACTCTAACTCCAAAAATCACCACTAAATTCATACATTAAACGAATCGGCCGGTAATGCGAATAATGCATTGACTGTAAATTGTAGAATGTCCCCAAATAATGATTTTTTTTTTCTATGTTCTAACGTTGTTAAAAATTTGACTGCAGTCTCCATAGCGGTTTAATGACAAAACTTAAATTTACTCCTAATTACTTATCATGGACAAAGAGGGACATCTAGAGGCCCTAAACATATGATGCAGATACATCTGAATCTGGGCAAGGTTTCAAGGTACCTTCTTCGTCCTATTTTCAAATGTTGGCCCTTTTGTTTGTCTCTATCACAGCCAAAACAGCACATAGAGGCCCCAGACTTTGAGTGTTGGTACTTTAGAATCTGGGCAAGGTCTTAACCTTGAAGGGCATTTATAGTTCTCTGTGCATCTGCTTGTTACTCATTCACGGCTGAATTGTGGAAATTACAAGCCTTAAATCATGGAAGTCCGTATTTCGGAATCTGGGCAAGGGTTTAGGTTCCTGCAAGTTGGCCGATAAGGCCGTTTTAAGGCTGCCAATGGCTGCTTTTCAAAAGGCTTACAGATTACACTAAATTCACAACATTCATTTAAAACAGGTGATACATTACCCTAAACTTATGATGAAAGTACCTCAGGATCCAAGAATACCTGAACCTGGCCTTAAAGGCCAAAACAGGCCACCTTTTCAAAGTTCACAGTTACCAAAGCCATTTTTACTTATACGGTGTCAGTGCCCAAGCTAATGGATAATCACCTCTTGCAATAATCTAATACTTCCAAAACTGACTTAAACCAAAACTATGTCTACATTCTCATGATGCTTTCCCAATAAGATTTGCTAAATAAAGGAGAGACTGTGAGAGAAACTTTTCAAGGTTCATATCCCATTGGGAAATATATGATTTCAAGTTTACCATCCATCCATATTTTCATAAAAGCTTCTCCATGACCATCATGGCAAAAGAAATATATAATGCCAGTGAAATAAAATGAAAAAATGTACTTTCATCTGGACTTTTGTACACAAAACTAATGCTACTGTTAGAAAAATAATTAGCCTAAATGAACAAACTAACTACTCTACATGTGCATGAACAAACTAAATACTCTGCATGGACACACAATCACTCATAGTAGTTAATTACATTTCATATCCTGTGTTTCTATGACTACAATATAAAAATCATAGAACATTCCAGTGATGTCTGAATTACTATGCTTCTCACTAAGGTAAATTATCTAAAACTGCTGTACATTTTATTTTACTAATGGTGCCAAGCTATTAGTAAAGTAGTGTGATTTAACATTTAATGCTTTTCCTACAAAATACAGTTGTAATTTACATAAAACTTACACTGCAAGTCTTCATGTTGTATTTTTACATTATTTGCATTTTCTTCATGTTTGTTCTCAATTCCTGTGTAGAGGTGGTGCCAAGAATGTATGAATGGCCTCATTTGCTCAATCCAATCTCATGTTCTCATGTAAATTGCACTGAAGCTAGAGCCCCCTATCCATAGCCAAGCCCCAGAGACCTTGCTGCTGGGTTGTATTTCTAAGATTCATAAATTCCCAAATTCATGCTACAGTGTATTCAAAATCATTGCCACACTTGATGTATGTCTCCAATATATATATAAATATATAAATATATATATAAATATATAAACCATGGAAAGCTGTGTAGGTGTGTATATTTTGCGTGTGTGGATGTATGTATATACATGTGTATGGGGGTGGGTTGGGCCATTTCTTCGTCTGTTTCCTTGCGCTACCTCGCAAACACGGGAGACAGTGGCAAAGAAAAAAAATATATATATATATATATATATATATATATATATATATATATATATATATATATATATATATATATATATATATATATATATATATATTATTTATTTTTATTATACTTTGTCGCTGTCTCCCGCGTTTGCGAGGTAGCGCAAGGAAACAGACGAAATAAATGGCCCAACCCCCCCCCATACACATGTATATACATATATATATATATATATATATATATATATATATATATATATATATATATATATAAAACTTGAATACCTTATATAAAAAATATCTATATATTCTACAAACAAATACTACCTAAACCTGCATTAGGTATATAAAACTAGACTAAAACTTTAGACTATAAAACTTTAGACTATAATTTGTGACCCTTGTATCTTTAAAATTTTTAAAAATCAAAACTCCAAACAATGCTTGGTCCATAAATTGTACATTATTTTAGATTTCCCCTGTACTAAACAAAAATTCATAACAATAGACATCTAGCATTCAAACCTACACTGTCCTTACAGACAAAAATGGTACTCTTCATTT
Source organism: Panulirus ornatus (assembly GCF_036320965.1). Taxonomy (NCBI): domain Eukaryota; kingdom Metazoa; phylum Arthropoda; class Malacostraca; order Decapoda; family Palinuridae; genus Panulirus; species Panulirus ornatus. Next base: position 25,477,632 of record NC_092271.1, on the reverse strand, counting down.
AATATACAAATTCATCAGTTAATGAAATCCAGAAAATAAAAGCATTAAGCTTTTGTGAATAATTAAAAGTCATTGTGATACTGTAACAAATGAAAGGTAACCAAATTGATACCCACAAGTTTGTATTATCAAAGAATTAAAGCCAATGATACAGATGATATAATTTTCATGGGAAAATATCTAGGTGTCAGTATAGCTAACAATCTCAAACTGTGGGAGAATAAAGAATGCATGAATTGTTAATTCTAACATGAGAAAAAACATCATATTCAAGTTTTCTAATGCATTTTATCTTTACTTCCTGATGTACTTAGGCCTATCAATCAGTGACCTTTCACATCACCATCAACATTTGCTTTTGATATGCTGGAAAATGTTATCACTCCTAAACTTTCTAAATACAGTGCCCACAAAAAATAAAAAGTCCTACCATGCAGTGAGCACTATGCACTAACCCTGCCTTTTGGCAAAATGATAGAAGCAGTAGACAGAAGTAGAAGGTAGGAACATTTAGGCAGGTACATTAGGTAGTAGTTGGTGGAAGCATTAGACAGAAGTAGTCATTATGAACATTAGGTAGGAGCCTTTGAAAACACTGCGCTAGACTTGCCCTCTGCCTGTGGTCTGTTAAGGGTGATGCACTAAAAGCTAAGAAGCGGCGCTGGAGTTCTTTAGTTATGGAGACTCTGTTGCCGTGGCCATCCCTTTGAGAGAGATCTAATTGGAACAGGCATCAGAGATATAGAGATAGATAGACAAATAGATAGATGTACAATACTGTTCTGATATGTCAGCAAACATTTGTTCATCAAAATTTAGTCATTCTATGCACATACCCATGATTTATTACTTTACCATAATTAGAATTATAAAAAGTACAGAAAGTGATTTCTGAACTTAAACTCAGGTCAAATTAAACATAATTTAAAAAAGTACTTAGAAATATGAAAAAATGATAGATATAATGTACTGAATTTGTCAAAAATATGCTAACATTTTTTCATTTTATTTTCTCCCCTCTATGGTGTGGCTTATGATAGTGAAATTTTCTCAAGAAATATCGGTATTAGGACCTTCCAACACCATCTGCCTGTAGAAGAACATTGGCTTGCCCAACTTGGCATTATTCTTTATAACTAGACAGTGGTGTGCTTGCTCATTCAAGGTCTTCTCTCAGCCAATCAGAGACTGCCACAGAATGTTCACTTTCCTCCACGCTGTTAAGAAGTATTGCTGACGCAGCAGCATTTTCCATCCAAGAGATCAGTATCCTTAATCTTTCAATTTTAGATAGCATCCAAACACCCATGCTTTGGGAACCAGCAATTTTTTTGGTCCAACTTAAGGATGGGACTTTCTTCAAAGTCATGTAAATGCAGGACTCTGGTTAGAGATACAAAGTCCTTTCATGGCAACAAGGATCAGTAGGTCATATTTTTTTTTTTCTTCTTCCTGAATGTCTCAAGTCCAAAGTGAAGAATTTCATTTCTGAGAGACAATATTGTGGCTGTTTGGTGCTTGATGAAAAAGGCTCCTGCAACTCACTGATTCTCTAAAGAAAGTTAGGAAAGATACTCTCCCTAGATATCAAAAGACCATTCACTCCAAGGAGAACAGAATGAAGAATTCCCTAACAAAATCAGAAATAATGTCGACCAAAATGTCAAAAGAGTAGGAGGCTTTCAATGTAACCTTTTTGTTAGGAGTAGCAATCCTGATAGATCTCTTTGTCATCAGAACTAGTGTGTTACTAACAATGTAAGTTTCTCCAGTTTCAGACATGGGGAAATATCAGCAGACATTCTCTCTTTGGCCTGATTTCCCTTTTAACCCAATATATCCTTTTCCCCCTAAGTAAATCTGAGAAAAGTTCTCATCTAATTAGGTTTTATGTTTAGCAGTGGTAGAAGCCACAAGTGAAACAAAACCTTAGTGCCTTAAACTCCTTCAACTATGTCACACTCCTCGATTTATATCTCAGGTTTGTCTACACCACCTTAGCCTATATGGGACATAGACCTGAAGCCCTGGTTTCTAAAATTTATATGTGTAGCTTCTCTACAACTTTTTCATGCAAAGGTTTGGAGAACATCTACAACAGATGACCTTTACCAGAGCATTTGTCCTCCTTATCAAGACAATAACATCAGTATGGGAAGCCTATCAATCCTTCCTTGAAAAATCTAATGTCTCAGATGTGGCTGAAGCTTTTTGTCTGGAGTTTTCTCAACCATTCTTCCCAACAAGAATAGGGCAGGTAATTCTGTTGGGATAAACTTCTCCAATCATGCTCTCTGAGGAAAACGGTTGCTTCTCTACTCAACCCAAGTGGGAGCCTTGTAGAGTCAAGAAAATTTACATCTATCTGTTTTTCTAACAATATAGCTCCTCAATATCTTCGTAAGAACAACTTTCCTTCTGCCTCAGGCTCTAAAAGGCCAGAGATTTACATGTTGCATCAGGCTCTAGAAGGCCAGTTAGTGTTTCACATGCTATGTTCAGGCTTCTTCTCTACAATTGATAACCTCAAACCCTATACTCCTTGCAAAGAGAAAAACTACAAGATACAGAATAAAAAGATTGTCATCAACTCCTGAAAGATATCACCAGGAGAAAGCTTCAGGCCCTGGGGTGAATTACGTGTATAGCTGCTCCATTTTTTGAGAATTAATTTTACAGAGCCAAGATTCATGTCCTCATATTCTAATTGTAAAGAAATTGGCTAAAATGGAAATTTGCTGACTAAGAACTGGCAAAATCTCCCAGAAGAAATGGCAACCTAGATGTCTAGCAATACCACAATGCTAATAATACAGCTCATTTGGTTTCTGAGTGTCTAGGTGTCTGCATTTCATATACCTTCTTTTTTCTTAGCTTTCTTAATTGCATGAGTAAATCATATAACCGCATGATAACATGCCACATCGTTCAAATGCATGAGTCGCACATGTAATGCATGAGACTTGACAGGACTACACAGAACATCAATAAACAACTGACGGATCAAGCAAATGTTCACATCATTGCCCAACCTCTCCACAAACAGCCACTCCACGTGGTCTCCCAGAGAACATCACATTAATGCTGGTAAATCTCTATGCATATGTCATGTCGTCAAGTGATGTCTCATAGGTTACGTTGAATTCTTCCACATTTAATCTACTTTTACGTTGACTAACCACATTTTTCCTGATATTCATATCCCTCACCACTATTACCTTAAGTAAAATGACAGAATAGAGTACGAGCTGAAAATCAAGCTCTATAGCCTTTACTTTACTCTCAAAACACTGCTGCACTATATCTATTAGTCAATCTGTTTACCCTATAAAAGAGAAACTGATCCTGATCATCAAGATTTCTGGGAATCTTTGGTCCAACATATCTACAAGAGAATTTTATATTTCTGATGTAACATCTTTCAGTGAAATTATGATTTCACTAAAATCATAGTCTGTTTTTTCAAACAATAAACATCTATGGGAATTTTGATGTCTAACAATCCTCCTACTCTATATCAAATCAGTTCATTTTCAAGTATTCATTGGCAATAGTAAAGTTAGATAAAATTCTAGTTTAGTTCCGCAACATTCCTAGCTTCAGAGACAGAGTAAATATGTTCTGAACCATTTGTGTATATATAATTCAATAAGAGTTGTGTTGTATAATCTGGAAGATTTTATCTGAAAGAATGATATCAAATAAGGCAAAAGCCATAAGAAATGTGTAGTTATATCTAGAAAATTGGAGGGGTTGATTAAAGAATGAAATAAACTTGTAAAATATCAACAGAACCTATGGAAACATCACCTAACTTTCCTCATAGATAAGATCTCCCAATGTTAAACATTCAAGTCAAAATATATTTCTCACACCCATAAGTGAGCATCTCACAAAAGCTGTCAAATGTCAACAAACACGACAGACCAAGTAGCCATGCAATTCTGAGCGTTATATAGTGTTGGTATATTTCTACTATACATCTGGCTACTACGTGAGGTTAGATGAAGGTTTTCATAGGTTCTGTTGAAGGTGAGGTTTGATGAAGGTTTCATGGGTTCTGTTAACTTTTTACACGGGTTTTACCTAATCTTACAAATTAACTTCATTTTCAGTTATGCATAACCCTCACTACTTTTACACTTTAATAAATCAGAAAGTAAAGTTCACTTTTGCTTGATGTCATTATTAGCTCTGCATACTGAATTATTTAGTTCTGCAAACCTATTGTAGAGTCTAGAGAATAGAATAACAACTACTGAACATGAATTTGAGAATTGTACTTCACTGAATATTAAATAAGGCAATAGTTCCAACTTGAAGGTTCTGTATATCGTAGTAAATATGGGGTTACTTACTCTAAAGGTAAGTAATACCATTGTAATGTAAAAATCAACGACACCGACAAAAACCGTACTGAATAGCCAAAATAATAGTAGAAAAAGACTGGTATTGATAAAAGATTAGTTTAGCTCTGCATGTTTAATAGCTATGGATATTGTGAAATTTTATCATACAATGCTCACGTAGACGTGACAAAATACAATAAGACATTAGTAATGAGGGTTATGTTTATCAGGGAAAAAGTGAGATTAATCAATTCAAAAGCAAGTAAAACAATTGCAGAATATCAACAAAACATACGAAAACCTTAACTATATCTAATGCAACAGAAGAAATATAATAACGTTAAAGCCAACTGCTGCGGGATTACATTTCTGCTTGCTGTGTAGTCTGATTACTGACATCCGGCTCAAACTGCACAGTGCCCAATCAAAGGTTTGATGGGTATATTTCAACTAGAATATTCATCAATAAATCTTGACTGCTTGGGTACTTAGGTGAGGTTTTCAAAGGTTCTTTTCATTTCAACAAGATTATTAACAACTCTTACATTAATCAACCCAGATTTTCCCTGGTATCCTACTATCACCTTGGTTCCTTCCATTCATCTTAAGATAAAATAGACAGGTCCTCCACAGTTATTTCCGCAAGTAGTCATTGCCCAAACCTACCTGAGATGCAAAGTTAAAACGAACTTTTATCCAAAATAAAAGTCTACGGCATGGCAGTACATGTCTCCTCACCTTGTCGTCAGGTGAAATTTGGCTCTTTGTACAGTACTCAATCACAGGTGTAATAGATAAATTTCGACTAGAACATTTAAAATCAATATACACCTCACCTGCTAAGGAGGATAGGTGAGGTTTTCAAGGCGTTTACATAACTTTACCTGTATATTACCTACTTTTCAAATAATTAATCCAACATTCCCCCTGATGTACCACTACTGTCTTACTTTATACTGTTCTATGACAGTGATTACCATTCTGTGATATTCTACTCTCAGCAAGTTTTATTATATTATCTGAACTCAAAGTTAGCATTAAAGAACATAATCACCTAATATCCTGAGCTGATAGCTATGTGGAGCTAAACTAGACCTTTACCAAGTTAATAAACACCCAGTAATATGAACATTTCTATCTTCTACAAATTAATTAATGTAGAGGAAAAAATTACTCCACAGAGGAGGATTCCCTGTGAAAAACCAACATTTTCGAGTTATTGTCTACACTCACTTGTCATTGATACCTGAGGAATAACACGGTGGTCACAAGTCCGTGGCGTGTAGCCAAGTAACACAAAAGACCTCAGGTTCTGACTCAGTTTCCATAAGTTCCCGAGATCCAGTTCTAGTTTCCATTCACCTGGCCTTGAACAGTGCTCTGATTTCAGGCCGGTACTCTAGTTTACCGACGGCTGAAGCCTCTTCTTATAAGGGAGAGATACTCACCTTTATCTTGGAAATTCAAATCATTCGTTGCTACTGAAGAGGTTTATACTCCGACAAATATACGATCACTTATATATATTATCAAAGAATTTTGTGTTAATGTCCTTAAACCACCCAGAGGAAACTGCAGTCTGTGAAAAATGTGTAAACAATAGCTTTATGTATAATTTCTATATATATTGTCAACTTCAAACGTATTTTCTATTTTAAAAGTGTTTGAATTAGTATTCTTTAGAAAAAGTCAATACCAATCTTGTAAAGTGAGATAATTTCATAAAAAAATACTTAACTCAAAATAGTATTGGAAAGTGCGAGGGAGGAGAATGAATGGAGCCATGACGTCAGCCTGGGTGTTATTCATAACCAACCTGACTCTTTTCACAAGTAAGTGTATCTTTACTTGCATAGTATTCACCACATTGGGAACACAGTTAGAGGAAGAATGAGAAAAATATCTCACCAACACAAATCCCCAGAAGCAATGACGAAATTTGAGTTTTCTTGGGATAACAGCAGAGAATGGGAAATTTTGAGGCTGACGGAGGTGTAATAATAATGATAATCCCCTCTTGGTATAATATTAATGACTATTAAAAAAGGGTGAATCATAATATTGCCTGTGGTGGAGAGAGACAGTGTGAGACAGATAGACAGGCTGAAACAAGGAAAAAAAGGAGACACGAAGTCATACTTGATGAATACGTATTTGCTCCCGGGAATTCCAGTCACAAGTATCTTCCTCGAAATCCTTGCACGTCATTGTTGCGGGGGTAATACGATTGTGATCTTCTATCAATTTTTAAACTATTTTCGTATCGTATTTCTCTTTTATAAATCTGTTTCATCCATGCTTACTTGTCGTCATGTGCTGACTCTTGGAGTGAATTTACTTGAATGTCATGTATACCACTGCCACCCACATATCGCATTATCTTTTCAATGCATGATGAAAATACGCCATTGATAAGATCTAATGACTGATTCATGCTCTTCGCAGTTCACCTTGTGTTCTCTTTTTCAATTGAAAACATTCAAAAAGTATAAAAAGAAAAAAAGAAATAGCTCCACAATGCTTCTACTGAGTTACGTCAGACACCATGAACGTTCGGGCCTTTTTCCTGTTGGTCTTGTACGTATTTGCGGCACCGCTCGCAGTGCAGTAGAGCACCCTAGCTAGTGTCCAGAGTGATTCTTGTCAGCATACACGCAGGTCTGCTGACTCTGGCTTCTAGCTGTTCTCATGGCTCGTTCTATGTTTGGCCATCATCCCAAGTGCTATACCGAAGACGGTCGGTGTCACTGTACCAGTAGCTCGCCGTTTCTATTGCCACCCATGCAAAGCCATCACACTCGACCGACACAGAAGTTAGGTCATGGTCCTGATTGCTACCAAGTCGATGGGAATTGTTACTGCTCCAGCAAGAGGCCATTCCTACTGCCTCCCGAGGGTCCAGGTGGCACCATTCAGTTGTCCCCAGATCAAGTGAGGAGACTGTACTTGAAGGAGCAAGTAGGCCCGAGGGAGGCTCCCACGCCGAACAGATTTGTACAAGATGCCTCCGCCAGTAGAAACGAATCCAGCTTCCACCCTGCACAAAGTGTTTCTCATCGTCAGCCTGTACAGATTGCTCCCACCAGACAACCTGTTCAAAATGTTCACTCCGGTCAACCTGAGCAGTATGTTCCCACTAGACAACCTGTGCAAAATGTTCACACCGGTCAACCTGTGCAAAATGTTCACTCCGGTCAACCTGGGCAGTATGTTCCCACCAGACAACCTGTTCAAAATGTTCACACCGGTCAACCTGTGCGAAATGTTCACACCGGTCAACCTGGGCAGTATGTTCTCACCAGACTACCTGTTCAGAATGTTCACACCGGTCAACCTGGGCAGTATGTTCCCATCAGACAACCTGTGCAAAATGTTCACACCGGTCAACCTGTTCAAAATGTTCACACCAGTCAACCTGATCAGCTTGTTCCCACCAGACATCCTGTGTCAAATGTTCATAACGGCCAACCTGGGCAATTTGTTCCCGTTAGACAAGTGCAAAATGTTCCCACCAGACAGCCTGTGCAAAATGTTCCTACCGGACTTGTGCAAAATGTTCCCATTAGACAACCTGTGCAAAATGTTCCCACCAGACAACCTGTGCAAAATGTTCCCATTAGACAACCTGTGCAAAATGTTCCCACCAGACTTGTGCAAAATGTTCCCACCAGACAACCTGTGCAAAATGTTCCCACCGGACTTGTGCAAAATGTTCCCACCAGACAACCTGGGCAGTTTGTCCCCGTTAGACAAGTGCAAAATGTTCCCACCGGACAACTTGGGCAGTTTGTATACGCCAGACCATTGCAAAATGTCCCCACCAAACCTGTGCAAAATGTTCCTACTGGTCAACCTGGGCAGAGTGTTCCCACTAGACAACCTGTGCAAAATGTTCCCACCAGACAACCTGTGCAAAATGTCCCCACCAAACCTGTGCAAAATGTTCTTATTGGTCAACCTGGGCAGAGTGTTCCCACTAGACAACCTGTGCAAAATGTTCCCACCAGACAACCTGTGCAAAATGTCCCCACCAAACCTGTGCAAAATGTTCTTATTGGTCAACCTGGGCAGACTGTTCCCACTAGACAACATGTGCAGAATGTTCCCACCAGACAACCTGTGCAAAATGCCCCCACCAAACCTGTGCAAAATGTTCTTATTGGTCAACCTGGGCAGACTGTTCCCACTAGACAACCTGTGCAGAATACTCCTGTCGGTCAATCTGTGCAGAATATTCCCACCAGTCGACCTGGGGAGAGTGTTCCTCCCACTCAATCTGTAAGGCATGTTACCATCGACCAACCTGCGAATGTTGCACCCACCAAACACCCTGCTCAAGATCATTTAACCAAACAACTTTTGCTGAGCAATCTCTACAAAAAACTCGCGCAGAATAACTTGACCCAACAAAATATGCAGAGCGATCCCGCCAGTCAGCATATTGATATGAATGTTCTTGCCAATCAGTTGATGCAGAAGATTCTCATCAGTCGATTAATACAGAATGATCCTACCAAGCAAGAAAAGCAGACGATGTCCGACAGAGCCCAACAGCCTAGCTAAAACCCGGCTCCTAAGCTGGCTAGGATGCACCTTCAGTATATCAAGCTCAAAACCAACACAGGAATTTCTTCTACCACTTTGGTAGTAGAAGCAATCTGCTAGTCGCTTCAACTTTATCACAAGGCCAAGATTCAGTCTACCAGTTTACTACAAGCCCTTGAAGCTTTCTTCCATAAACGTTGTTGCGCCATTATCCCTCAATAATGTGCAATATACTTCACGTGTTTATCTAAAATGCATTGTTGAGTTGATCTGGCTACTGACCACCCGCTGATTAATCTTGCGAGCATGTGATTCCGGAAAATATAGTATGGAGATTAGTGGAAAAGTGTCAAGGAAGATTTTTGAAAGGCTTCCGGAAGTAGTCTATACGTATCTTTGATGAACCAGTTCTTCCTTTTACGAATGATTTCATTTATCTTTTGTTTACAATTTGTTTTCTATCGTTTATATCTTCATTTTTTCTATTATCTCCCTGAACACATTCGCACAATGGTTGTGATCTTGGGTCGTAGTTTTATATTTTAAGGGGTTGAAATTGTTTATGATGCTCATTGCTGAATCCAATGGTTCGTGTTTCTACCCTTATTTCTGTGGCGTAAATAATAATTAGTTTAGACGTGGTGTTTGATAATGTGCAATTATTACCGAAGTAGAATTTCATGGTATTTAATGTTTTTGTATAAATTTGATTGTAAGGATGTAAGTTCTTGGTCACTGCAATATATCTATATTCATTACCTAGGTCTGTAAAAGTTAATTCTACTTCTTTTTTGATTTTTAGATATGTGCATTTTGATTTTTTTGTTGTTGATTACCCGCTGTAGGTATGTTAGCTGCAGAATTCGCTTGGTATCATGAGTTAAGGCATCATTAATCAAGAACCTGTATTTCAAATCTTATACATGACTTAGTAAACCAAGCTTATTAACCTAACCTGGTAACAGACATCTTCTCTGTGAATTATTTGCATTCTTATAATTGATGACAACCGTTTTAACATTAAGTAGTATAAGCTTTATCAGTATAGCTGTATATAGTGTAACTTCCTACTGCAATACTTGTAAACAATTTCAATGAAATTATGGAAAACGAAACATAGAGATTTCATTTTCATCCGCAGTTGGTCGGTTGCTTTGGCTTTAGGCCTATCAGCTCCCACGGTCATCGTCAAGTTACATCCACCAAAAGTGCAAAACCTGTCTTTTGAAGTGTCCCAGGTCATAGTTACTGGAAAATACATGAGAAGGTAAAGAGTTCAAAAGCTTCGACGCGGGAGGAAATAAGCAAGTATCAAAACGGCCTACCATTGAGTTGCTGGTGGCCACACAATAATCATATGACGCAGCAGTTTGCCGAGTATTGCTCTAGGGAACAAAATACATTTATGATTTATTTGATGAAAGTTTGCGCATAACATACATATCGTGGGAGGAAGAGACGTGAAGTATAGAACATGTAATGACGTTTCACCTACAGAATTTTCAGAAGCGAAAATCTAAAAGAAAATAACGGGTGAAACAAAGTGTTCTGTATCATGAAGAGAAAATGAAGTTCGTAGCTTGAGTTTGTGACGTCTTACTGGGTCTCTTTATACTCCGAATTCCATAAAAAGATAATGTTTATGATAATCTGGCAGAAATGATGGCAGTTATATGTGGAAACTAAAATAACAAAAAGAAAGTTGATATGGACCTTAACTTACCAGGAAGTAAGTGTTGACACTTTCCTCTCTTTGTATGGTCTGAAGTTGAAATCATTAAACAAGTTACCGATCAATCTCATTATCACTCAACAATATCCATACCATTGATGAAGCGGGACTAATGAATACTTTAAAAAAAATGTCACAGTAAATGTCGTAATGAAACTATAATGAATATCTTTATAGAGGCAATTAAGACATGCGAGACGGGATATTCATATAACAGGCATCAGTAGCAGATGGGGTTAGTGCTAATAAGAAAAAAATCAAGTGTCACCAAGCGAGACATGTCAACACCAGATACTGTAGTGCTTATCGCTGAGCTGACATTTTTAGTGTGAGGCGTTCGTTACTGTATCCGCGCTTTGAGTATTTAAAGCCCTCTCTCAGGAGGAGAAATGGGAATTCCTGTGAAGTCTATATTTTTTTGAAGCAAGAATTGGGTACACTAAACTTCCTTGCTGAAGGAGAGAGAAGGAAAGTATAGAAGAAACTACTTGAGGATCTACATCAGTCGTACTTCACTCCGTTTTCTCTCGTTGCTCCCGGCACACATCCCATCGGCTTATTTTGTGTTCTTTTATTCCATAAACATGATTAATGAAGCTTTTCTTCGCTTCACTTCTTTTTTCTCTTCTTATGCTGGTGAGTGTTTTTGCCCGGGAATAACAGGATTTTTTATGAGCCCTTGTTCTATACATGGCATTTGTGATGAATCACTTCCCTCCGCCACCGTCAGTGCTAAGTCCCTTGCTGGTTAGTCATTTTATGTTTCCTGTTAGTGTCTTTCTTTCTCTTGGAGTTGTTAAAGAAGCACAACAGAAGATGAACAGTTTTGAATATTCAAAGAGATGCTGTGAAAATGGTACCAGAATGGTGCCTTGGCGGTCTCTTGCACTAGCATTTTATTTGATGTTATCGGAATCTTTAGTTCAGCAATGCAACTAAATCAGATGTTACTGGCTGCATGGTTTCCATTACTGGCTATACTCAACGGAATCTTTACAGGAATGCTAACGGGACATTTGAAGTAACTTTGGGTGAAAACGTTAAAATTTCACACTCATAATAATTTACAGTAGCAATAACAAGTGCATAAGAGTAGAACAGACAAATTAAGCCTAGAAAAAGGGCATCTGCCTTTTAAAATTTCACCCAAGTGAAAGCTCTTACATATATCATTGTGAATCAAAGTTTGTGTGGACGTAGCTCTCCATGAATATATTCATAATACATTCAGACAGACAAACAGTTGCTGATGTGACCCAACTCTTCATTTATAATAGTTCCTCTCTCAGCTTCAAAAATCTCGTTTTTTTTAATGTATAAGATTACTGCGAGAGAAAACAAAAATTGAACAAAGCAACCTATAATATTTAAGTAAGATATGGTGACTTCATAATAGTTCATTTAGATCACTATGCAAGTTAGTTCCTACAAGATCATTGTTTAGTTTGAAAATGACTAGGGTCCATTCTAACCCAGAAAGAATAGGGAAAACGTACAGCTACTTCAACCAGTCTTGAATATCAATTTTAGTTTCTTTGGTGACGATGTATTAATCACATGATTTTTGGTAAGGTTAACTTTTCAATTTTTGTAGTTAACAGTTGTTTTATTAGCTAAAATTGAATTACCTAACCTTTTTAAAGGGTTTAAGTTTACTCATCAGGTTAAAGGGCTTTGCTGATGGGAAAACTACACTATTCTATCGGTGTGACAAAAACCTTGTGCCGAAATATATCATAATTACACAGTCTTTGCCATCCAAGTTGCCCAAGTTGTGTTCCAATGAGCTGGTACAGAAAAATCTGACCTGGAAGGAAAAGATTCGTGGCCAAAGAAAACTTACCAGATAGGTAGCCCATACATTGTATCCACATTGTGTATCATTTCTGTCTCATGAAATATAAAAAAAGATTATCAGAATGATAAGTAAAACAATAAACAATATGTGCTCAGTTTACTACAAAATGATATAAGAATAAATAGTGGAGGGAGCATATTCATAAGTGTAACCGCTAAAAAACAAAACTAGTTTTAGTGTTGCTTTATTACTAAATCAAATTTCTCTGACTTTGCTAAACAGCTGTTATGGTTTGTTTGCTGTAACTGAAAATTGCCTTGTTGCGATATATCTTCAACCAACCACTGAACTGTGAATGAACCAGTAAAGCGTTTCGATTATGTCTTATTTTGAGTGATCAAAGTTTCAGGAAACATATCGTCTTAAGCGTTGTTATTACTATTTTTCGCAGGGACTTAATGAGATTTCTCAATTACCAATCTGCTGATCTAGGGAAAAAATTTTCGAGAATTTCTAGGTAATTCAGCGTGTACTATGTGATTCACTGAGTTCGGACTGATTCACGAGACTTCCAGCCTGAATTGGACCGGGCGTCCAACGTCATGGAAATTACCGGACTCAGTTTGAACTGGGATTTTGCCTGGTGCATTGTCTGTGTTTCTCTAACATTTGCTTCTTTTTTCCTTTTTTTGTGTGTTTATGGAATCGCGAACCATAGTATTTGTGACCTGAGTGGACTGATTAACTTTATGCTCAGTATTATGATTGGACGATGAATCTAAATTAGAAGCTAGCTAAGCTTTCCGCCAAAATGTTTATGGGGCACTCTAGTCATATAGGAAATGGTGGATTGGCGGAAGTGGGCGTCTGACTATTGAGAATCAGTGGATTTGCTGACAGCCCACTACCTTACTCCATGGTACGTGTAGGTGATTTTGACGCTGTAAGTTCAGTGCTTTTTCATTCTGTTATTGTCGATTTGTTGAAAGCTTTTATTGTGCTCGAGAGCCTGCAATATATATATATATATATATATATATATATATATATATATATATATATATATATAGATAGATAGATAGATAGATAGATAGATATATATAGATATAGATATATAATGCACTTTATTAAGAATAATTCATGTTAGGAGGGTAACTGCGTCGTTTAATCAGTTTAAAATTGATTTGAACAAATATTACATATACCAGGCAGTGTCAATGGCACCACAGATAACCATTTTGCCAGTGTCTGTGGTTATCACAGTGAGGACTGGTCTTATTTGTAATAGTGGTTAGTCACCGGTATACTTATCACGGGGATCCTCTCTGTGAAGGATAGGATAAGGATGAAGACGTTAGTGTCATTTTGGTTTGGAGTATTCATCAGGGAGTCCTAGCTGCTTCTGTCGGAATAATTCGCAACAGGGCGTGTCATTTTGAAGTTTAAGAAATTCGGGGAGGAGGAGTTAGACTTGTTTAGTAAGGTTATGGTCATAACTGCATTAGTTTTTGAAATATCATATATATATATATATATATATATATATATATATATATATATATATATATATATATATATATATATATATATATATATATGCGAAAAACTACGGGAAAATGAAACACGGTAAGTTTCCAGGTGCACTTTTGTGTAATGATCACATCGTCAGGGGAGGTTCAAGAATGAGATAGAAGACTTGGAACAGTCAGTTGATATACGAGGAAAAGACACCATTGATGAACAAGCATTACCGGATGGTGGTGTTCGGGTCTGGCATCATGCCTGTCCTATTTTTTTTTTTTTTTTTTTTTTTTTAGTGAAGGTCTCTACAAATTGGACAGCTTTTTTGTTGGCAAAATTTGCAATTAGTTTCTTGTCCACGTAATAAAATTGATATCTTTGGCTTCAGAGTCTGGAATATATCAGACATTATTTTCCAGAAGGGTTGCACTGCATTGTTCAGCTAGTTTAATCACTAGCCATATTGCATTAATGGTCTATTAGGCCATTATCACTGTAAATATTTGTGTTGTGCTATACATCGAAAGGCTACTAATAAAAAGCATATTTGACTAGATCTATCACTGAATTGAAATCTTTGATTTTATGAGTTCAAACGATCAATATTGATTCATTTCAGTATTGTTGACCTCTGTTTTGAGACATATAACGTATGCTTTATGTAAAGTAAAACAAGTTGGTTGCCAATTTGCTTCGGCTTTTAAAAAGGGCCTTTAAACTGTCAGGATCATTAACACCGTCAACGTAAAGTTATAACAACATCGAAAAAGATGTTTAATGCTTTTAGCTGATGTGTTTACGAGGCTTATAATTCTTGATAGTCAACTCTTAGATGAAAATATTTTTATCAAATATTTCTGTCAGTACGCATTTTGTGTGATGTCCCCTCAGAGTGGTCTATTAATTGAATCAAAACTGTATAGATTTGTTGCATATTTAGGATTATTGACGGTGGATGTCGGGAGGGCGATGCAAGAGGAAATAACAGGATGTAATCAGTAATTAGGAAAGCACAGAGTGATAGAAATATACCATGAGAAATACTTTGTTTAGCTTCTTTTGCAAAATCATAAAAGTTTGTTATGTTTTAAGAAGATTGCTTCCATCATTGCTAGAAACAGTCTATGCAACACAAAACAAGGAAAACTTTAGAAATATATATACACAAGAAACTAAGAAACTGACAATATATATATATATATATATATATATATATATATATATATATATATATATATATACATATATATATATATATATATATATATATATATATATATATATATATATATATATATATATATATATATATATATATATATACAAGAAACTAAGAAACTGACAATATTTCCCACGTGTTGTGAATTAGACATTAGATAACTATAGTAATAATGGATAGTAATAATTTACACAGTATAAAGTATACATAAGGTCTTTATTGGCAATACTTGATGATACAAGCATAGACGTATGTGATACCTAGGATGCACATGATGCATTAGCATGTAAATGTATCTATTTTCACCTCCGGGACGGCTTGGTGTAAAACAGTGGAGTCCGGTAAGGACTTGGAGGAAGAGGAGCTGGTAGGAGGAAGGATGGAGATATGGGAGAGGAGGGTAAAATGCCTTAGGTGAAGAAGAGAAAAGGAAGGAGTAAGGGGAAAGGTCAGAGAAAAAAAAGTGTTAGATAAGAAAAGTACATGTGGAAGTCTGGTAATAGGAGACGTGACAGCTAAGCAGAAGGCGGGAGCTTGTCTCTAGGAGTAGGGAGAAGGAGGAAAAAAGGAGTAAAGTACATGATATGGCACGTGTTTCTATTCTGTTTGTTTGTCCTTGTTTTTTGACCGATGTTTTGAATACATAGTTTTTTCTGTTCCTTTTGTAACAGTGTATGTGGGCAAAACATACTTCATGTAAGTAGGCGTGTTGAACGAATACATTACTGATAAAACGATTCAATAATGGGATTATTTTCTGGCTTTTTTTTTTATTTTATGCATACCAATGAGTTTGATGATTATAAACTATATTTTCCGTACAAAAGCACTGACATGTAGAGGCACTCAAAACATTAACAAACTACGAGTCTCTACTAGTGTGAGCAAAACAGGAACATGGACGGATTGTTTCGTGTTATGTAGATATATATATATGTATATATCTTCCTCTGCTGGTAGCCCTACCATTCTTGTATTTACTATTCACAGCAGTTTAATAGCGTTAGTATGTTGCCTCTGCTGCATAAGCGGCTATGTTTGCTGTGACCACTTTTAATTCCGCGGGGTAAGGGATTCCCTCAGCGATTGTAGTTCGGCTTGTCTCCTCTCCTCAGCGATGCGGTAGCGTTCCCTCTGCTCCCTGTAGAGAGCCAGCTCCTCCGGGGGATAGTAGTTCTGGCTGCAAGGGGGAAGAGGCAGTGTGAGAGATGAGGGTGGAATTGTGAGGAAGTCACTGTGACAATCGCTGCTGCAAGGGTGAGGAGGTCAGTGTGCAGGTGGAAGTGTGATACGCTTTCACCCAGGGAATTTGGTGACTCTAAAACTGCAAATTTCTATCGAAAGTTGTTGCAATGTCAAGCAGTCCTTGACTATTTTACTCCAAATCTTTATAAAATATCATTATTTGATGAAATCTACCACTAATTATCTATAGCTGTTCATTACATATCAAAAACAACTGATGGTTACCTGAACCCGCTACTATTCAAAGTTTCCCATCAATATTTTGAATATACCACTGATTCCCCACAGCTTTAACCATTCAAATATTTAGCTATGTGAACTTCCCGTATACTTATCAAATTAAACTGATCATGGATACTTGAATTTGTTGTCTGTCTAAAATGGATGAGTAGCAAATTCTCTCACTAGCTGTTCGAAGATATAACTGACTCTCCTTTCCCTCTATGTACTTCGTAAAGTCAAAAACATTTTTTGTTTAGGTTATTTACTGGCAACTAATTGCATGAATACTTCAAGGTTGTTTGAAGCTTTTCCCATGATAGAAAAAAAATAATCAAATTGTTTTTTCACTATAATAAATACGAGAATCATGAAACTGAATCATCAAAAGTATAGTTTACTTAATCAAGAGACATACGAAAGATAATGAAAATTGTCTCATCTCTCAGCAACGGTATCAAATCTGGTAAAAACTTGTCTTGCCTGTTTCGTAACCTATTATAAACATATCAGTTTACAGTAATCATATTTCACCCTCGCATTCAGGACTTAATATGATAATCCATTATATCATCCATGGATGGAAATTTAGAATGATTTCACTTTGAATTCATGACATTGAAGCAAAGAAAAATATATAGAAAAACTGTTGTGGCATCATCATCACCATCATAATCCTTACCAGCCTTGCACGTTCTCAGGTTCCTCGCAAGAGCCAGTCAGTTCGTCGAAGACGAGGCCGAGTTGACAGAATTGGAGTCTTGGGGATTTGCCGACGCAAAGGAAGAATTCCCTGCAGTCACGAGGTGACCTGAACTTTGGGTGGCCGCGGAGCAGAATCTGGTCAAATGCCCCGCTTTCAGGACAGGCGAACCCAAGGAAGGCTGTTGGGAAAAAGTGTGGAATTTTGTTTCGGAGCAAGATGGTGCACGAGGTATATTAATGCTCAGTCGAAGGTAAGAAGCGCAAAGTTACTAACTTTCTAAATATATTTCTCTAAAGTCTTAGGTAGGGGAGAAACACTTTTGGTGAGAAGCGACGTAAGAACTGTGAGGTAAACATAGTTTAACATCATGAAAGCATGTACTACTGTACCTTCAGCGTCGCAGTCAGGAGATTCGTCAGCCCACTCGCAGCGGTAGGTAGCGGAGGAGAAGGCCAAGCCGGCTGGGCAGGTAATCTTATGAGCAAACCCGTCGACACAGTTGTAGAAGTAGCCACAGTCCGCACTGTTACCAGAGCCGAAGTAACCCCACTGGTTGCCGCAGAACTCGGTGGGTTGCGGGTTTTCTGGATGGAGGGAGGAACGTGTTGAATCAGGTGATGGTTAGGATAGAGAGGGAGAAGGCTTTGATTTACTAATCAGTTTTTGATGTTTGAAACATACTTGACTACAGAATTCGTACCATTCGACGCTTGATATTTTCACTATGTAGCAGAGAATGAGATAGGATAATAAACCACCTGGGAAGTGGAACCTTTAAAAAGAACTCTTAAGAACTTGACGTGCTTCAGATATGTTTCAAAAGGATGGGATTTTTGTAGTTATTTTGGATGATTCAGCAACATCGTTTATATCACAGATTGTTAATGAGAACTCAGATGACACAAAAAAAAAAATTCTTTAGTTACATCATAAAGACCCACAGAAAGCTTTAAGCACACACAGGAAGGGAACAAAATTTGCTTATTGAATGTGCCTTTCCAACTTAGTAGTATTTTGTCCTATAATGGATAGATTGCTTAAGCAAGAAGATTACTCGCCAGATTGATTTGAAGCACATCGTGATGTTGGCAGATGTTATTAGACCTGAGAGAAGTAGAGAAACCCCACAGAGAGACGAGACAAGTTCCGAAGTTTGTCACATATACAGGTAGTGAAATCTAATTCGACCTAAGAGGGATTCACGGTTTTACGTAGTACCTAACCAATCACCAAAAAAAACATCGTTAGGATAGCACTAGAGTAAGGAAAACTGTTTGCTGTTCGCTGTTAAGATTGCCTTTCTTAGTAGCTGGATAAGTTGATGGTTTACAAAAATATTTACAGAATTCATAAGACCAAAACTAGAATATACAGCATAACTCTGGTAGGCGTTTACACACTAAAGAATATGAAAGTTTGTATGGGAAAAAATATTATTGATAACAGAGAATGGGGTAAAATGTCGTTAAGTGTATACAATACGCGCTCTCAGTATGATCAAGCAAGCACCCAAACACAGAGGGAAAAAAATGTCATCTAACGCTGTGCAGTAGACAACCCTTGGCTCCTTACGTGTGCGTCCTCTGGAGCCACAGTCGACCTCGGGTCGGTACTTGCAGGGGTAGGCGCCGTTGTCGACCGTGTCGTCGAAGAGGAGTCCATCAGGACACAAGAGATCCCGGGCAACGCCATTCCGACACTCGACGTACTTGTCACATTGTTGAGAGTCAGGGTAGTAGACCAAGTCCTCAGGAGGACACGACTGGGCAGCCGCTGTTGGAGAGAGAGAAAAAAAATGAGATGATTTGTGGTGAAGAATGATTGAAGAATCTTCAAAAACCTTTGCAGATATTAGCATATATTATATATATATTTTGTAACGGTATATTACACCAGGAGGAAGCACATGATAGTCATAAATAATGGGCTTTGTAACATATCTGGGCGTGGAGATTTATTGAATTCGTTCTGGATCATGAAAAACAGGATTTGAGTAAATATATATATATATATATATATATATATATATATATATATATATATATATATATTTATATATATATATATTTATATTCCATGGTGATATCCTGGAGAAAGTTGGGGCGTGGGGGATGGGTGTATACATTTTGTCTTATAGAGAAATGCAGAATGAAGGGTTCACTACATATTCCAAGGGAGATTCTGCTTAACTCGCATAACGGTACGACCCTGAGCATGGCTTTGCGACCCTTGAATGAAGACTCAAGACAACCTGGTTCGAGATCTGAAGGGTCGTACCGTCGTGCTCAAGAGTCGCTACGTCATGTTCATGGGTCGCCCTGCCGTCGTGCTCAAGCGATTAAAACATCTATCATTGATGACAAGTGCAGTCGAACCTCATTAGATAACTGGTCTGTATAATTAACGCAGGGAGTCAAGGATTGCTGTTGATACATAAGAATTAACAACGCCCCTGCAACACCTACTCAACATAAAGCTATTGCCACAAAGACATGCCATATTACGTTTCCTGTCGTAATCCCCTATCGATGTATAAGCAAAGTTCCACCAGCAAATGATAAGTTTTTAAGAACTTTATTTCTAGGGAAGTATGTGGGTTGTCGGGGTGGGTTGTGGGGGTGGTTGTTTGGGTGGGTTGTGGAGTTGGTTGTTGGGGTGGGTGGGGGTGAGGGGGAAGGGACAGGACTTCCCGCAAGCCCAGCCGGCATAGTGTATGTGGGAGTTGAAACGAAAATGATTTTATCCCAAGGACGTATTTCCAGTGGCATGAAAGATCAGGTTATTGAAACCAGGTGCTGGAGAGTTGAGAAGTGACGTCATGTCTGGAAGGACAAGGTGAAGGCAATGTCACAACCATGAGGTGAGGACATCTTTAAGGGCGAGCCTGCGATACCCGGGAATTAGGATTCTCGCTCTAAAGTTGCTGTGTCGGTAAGACGCATTATCCCGACTGTTTTGGCTCAAAGTCAAGGAAAGGACGCTGTTGTTGAACGCATGACGTTGATCACTGAATGTATTTTTGCTGCATTTATGTAAGAGGAAATTCGAAGGGCGTCACCATGATTACGCTTAAAATATCTTTTCTTTTTAATTCTTTTATACTTCATCATACAGTGTGCGTGTATGGACATGTTAAAAAAGGATATTTCGAAATATTTGTATATCAAATAGTTGTACTTTGGTTCAGAAAAGGTTAAATGAGGTTTATTCTGTGTGAGATATTGAAGCATTCTCTTCTTGTTTGACAATATTGCCACTTTGGAATAAGTAAAATAGGTATTACGACGACTTAGTTACGGCTGGAGAGAGAGAATTCCAATCGTCTGGCGAGTTAGCTAGCTCTTAACCTGGCCAAACCTAACCTAGTCTTGCGCTACAGCGAGGCCTGCAGAAGTAGGAAGACAAGATGTACTATGAAGTAATACCTTTAGATAATTTTACCTAAGACTTACCACTTCCACAGTTGGACGTTGAAGTGGAACACCACCACTTCTTAAACGATTAGTAGAGTCGAGGTAATAGGAAGCCTACCTCAGCCTGGTGGATTTTTTTTTTTTTTTTTTTTAGCCTTAGGCACCGCTACGCTTCCATTGATTCCAGCTAAAGTGGTGGGGCGACCATATATAGCATGGCTTGTGCATATGGGGTTGTGTGTAAGCTACGATCTCTCTTGGCCAGCATTATCATATAATCAATAATGTGAAAGGTAATTGTAGTCTTTAATCTGGAATGATAAAGATGCAGATTATCTGTGATAGTTCGCTTGTACGTAGTTCCTTTAAATCGAAAGAGCAGCGTAGACGTTCCTGATAAACCCTGTAGACATCTAAACTACATTCCATCATGCCTGCAGGTAATACAATGCCCTCTGAAGATGACCCGACGGTTTGATCCCCGTCTGGCAGTGTCTGGTAGGCGGCCGGCCGCTTCCCGCGACCTCCAAGGAAGTGAAAGTGTTGTCGGCGGCCGCCATTCGAGGTTGGGCAGGTCCGGACGACGCCAGCGTACCCGCCCGGTTCCCGTACTCTTGACACGAGTTTTCTTGCATTAGTCATGACATTCATTCTCGTTCAACGCCGAAATACCCCGGAATATAACCCCCTGTCTGTATGTTACGATTCGCTGACCTTTTCGTTAACAGATGTACGAATTAACGATATACGTCAACTAATAGGTAGTTTCACTTTCCCATAAATAAAGATATTGATAGCTGAAGATGTAGATAATCACTCGTTTTCTGTAAGGTTTTTGAAAACTGCAAGATCTTTTGCTGTTATTTTCTAAATATGCTATAACAATGGCCTCATTCACAGAACCTAGGCCTCAAAAGTAAAAGCAAAAGGGTAAATTAAGAAGCAGAAAAGGAGTCTATGCTTTCCAGAGAGTAATTACAACACCAGGTTTTCGTGTTCGATTTACCGACTTCTCTTAAAAAAAAGGTATTTACATTCGCAGTGTTTACACTGAGGTAATGAATGTTTAAGCGAGGATGACACTGCTTAAAGGCGAAGTAAGAGTGGTGAAGTAATTGCGATGCCTCTTCACGGGCACTAATATCGGCTTGCGGTTTTTAGTTTAGATAATACTGCACTCAGGTACAACAGTTAAGCTCCCACACTTAATATTTTCATTCGCGGTCGTTAGGTGATGCAATTCATTACCAAATAATATGACATAATACTTAGCATTTTCTTTCTGTAGTCATTAGCACAGTGAACAAATCGTAAAATTTTTTTCAATGACTTCTTGGCAAATCTTTAACACCTACTGGTTACCAAATCGAAGTTCCTGTTTTCTGTTAAGTGTGGTGCAGTAGGTCATGTTTGGGCTAGTCAAATTCACAGGCGATACTTAAAAAATGTTGCCACATACAACTTTAAGAGTGTGGCTTCGAGAAAGTTGGTAGAGATGTTGTCTCAGCGCGCCAAGATATGCATGCAGCTACGACGCGTGGAAGGTTACAGAAAGGAGCACAGCCGATGTTGAGTTTAAAAAATTGAGACTAGGGGGTTGTTGACAAAGGTTAGCAGACCACTACGGCGAGTGATAGTAAAATTACAGGTCCAGATACCCGGAGATCAGACCTTTGATGTCGCATTTATGACATTTGGATATCAAGTCTTTAATATATATATATAAGAACAGAGAAGGGGGCCATATGAGGATATTCCCTCAAAGACCCAGTCCTCTGTTCTTAACGCTACCTCGCTAATGCGGGAAATGGCGAATAGTTTGATATATATATATATATATATATATATATATATATATATATATATATATATATATATATATATATATGCCTCTTCCAAAATTGAGAGAGAGAGAGAGAGAGAGAGAGAGAGAGAGAGAGAGAGAGGAGTATTCTGTCTGCTGATTGTTTAGCCCCTCTTGACCTAGTTGGTCGTTGACCTCCTAGAACTCAACAGGTACTTCTTTAAACTTTAGTTTTTCTCCCATTTGTCTTTACGACATTTCAATAATCAAGCAGTTCCTGCTGAAATCTTCTGTAATATATATATATATATATATATATATATATATATATATATATATATATATATATATATATATATATATATATAATGTGTGACCCCTTTTATGGAAAAATCTTTAAGGCCGCACTGCTACTCGTAATTGCTTTGTTATTAATAGGAGTGAAAAGTAGTTCAAAAAATTGTACTTTTCAGACGCTGACAATGATACAACCTCGCCGGTGGCTTATTACTTATGCAGGTGGAATACGGTTATATATATATACATATATATATATATATATATATATATATATATATATATATATATATATATATTGTATATTCATAATATATATATATATATATATATATATATATATATATATATATATATATATATATATATATATATATCCTAGGTAGTACAGCTGAAAGATGGGTCAAAAGTGACGAACCAACAATAAGAAAGTGACTGGACACTCTTTTCATCTGAACCCGAACTCTTTCGCGAATACCAGTGTTTTGTTTTAAGCATAACACTTTGTGTATATCGCTGAGAGACATTTTCACGGTATCCGTAACGGTACTGTAATCGTATAACTCTTAAGTCCGTATCATATTTAAAGAAATAAATCGAAAGAAACACTCTATTTGTCTAGAAACAGGTTCCACGTTATACCATCCCTCTGTTCAACCTTGGCAGCCCAGGCCGTCAAAACATCGACGGAGGAGACGAACGACTTTCCCTTCTTGTTTACAAGTGACGCTTGTATCCCCTGGCAGCGCCACCTACTTAGTTGGTATACATTTGTTACTTAGTGTAGATGTATGTCACCTGGTTAAGGTGAGTTTCATGATTTATTTACGTTTATAGGGATATGATATAGTTAAGAATACTCGTAGATTATGTTAAACGACTTCCACAAACCGGTCCTTTAGTATCCCGAGCCTGGACGGTGTGGTTAGGCAGCAGACCCCTTTCACAAAAGAACTTTTAACTCGTTAGCCTTGGCTGTTGAAAATCCCTGAGTCAGAGTTCCCTACCCTAGTCTGCAGTCAGTACCCTCAGTTTCTGTTTCTGATTTATTTTTTGAGTGTTATCCATGACATCTTAGTCGGGAACTATGTATTTGCTTAAAAATATTGATGAAACAATCGCGATGCCTTAAGAGTGAGGTAGGGTCATTCTGCAATACTTCCAACTCATAATTGTTTCTAAAAGATTTTTCACTAATATACAATAATTTTTCCTACTGTGATCGACTTGATGGGCAAACCGACCGTATGGAAAAAGATTATAATTGTCAAAGTAGTAGTAATGAATGTGTTTACGCTTTTTGTTGTTCTCCGGAGGCTTGACATGATCCATTTGTTTGTAGATGTGAAGATGTACATTTTGCTATATATCCTAAAGGGTTTTATATTCCGTAGCACACCTACTAGAATTTATGATTCGAACATACCTAAGGCCAAATCAAGTATCAGTTCTGTATGTAGCGTTCATTTGTATATTTTATGTCTATATTGTAGCCTATCATAATTTTTTTTCTGCCATGATATTGAGTTAGGCTGCTGTGTAATGTAATATTTCTGGGTGGATTTCGACGGGTAGTATAGTAGTTATCATTCTTACTGTTGGTTTGTGATAATTGAAACTATTCATGTTTATTATTTAGCATGAGCTTTCACGCGTACCAAAAGGTAAGTATACGATTTTTCTCCATATTTCAACTGGTAGGAAAATGGTTTTGTTTTATAGCCGATCTTGTGGTTATCGAAACATTTAGTATTCACGTCCACCAAAAGCTGACTATGTTTTGATGAAGTCAGTTTTCAGTATCCACCTTTTATTCGCAAAATAATTGAATATTAGTGTTTATGCATATACGTTAAGGTAACAGGAGACCGTGCCTGGCAGTTTACAATTCGTTGACCCGGCATGGTTGAGGGAGTCAGCGAATTTGTTCTCCCAAATAACCTCACCTAACCTGCTTACATATTAATGCAAAGCGCGTGCTAAGAAAATGTAAGCCATTTTGATTTAAGATTACGTGTGTAACGAAGCATTTGGTTTACTAATGAGGTTGGGATATCAGTATGATTGAGGTTTTACGTCTAAATCGCCGTGTCTCGTAAAGGACCAAATATGGGACGAAACGCAATGGCATAATTACATCCTGTTATGTGTTATAATGCCCCAGGAAGGAAGATATGTGGTCAGGATTTCTGAAAAAGACTTTGGTTATTTTATGTAAAAAGGACGTTCAAAGCAAATTAAGAAAATATGCTTCATCAAACGCAATTTCCACTCACCGCTGTCAGTTGTATCAACCACATTCACAACAGTTAGCCTTGCACATCACTGCGACATCCGAAAAAAAATAAAGAAAATAAAAATAAAAAAGGTTTAACTTCCAATTTTCAGTTTGTGAATCGTGTAAACATCATCCATCGTGTTTCTAAGACTGGTTGTTTCCCCACGAAATCACTGCTGATGCGTCATACTCCACCACTCCTCTACAAGTGAACTCCTGTTCCTTTGTTAGCAGGATGGGTGGGCCAAGTGTGTATGGATGAGGTGACTTGCGAAAGGTTGGCCTGACCTCTAGCTAGGTCACGCGAGCTCCTGCGGCAAATATTACCGACTTGTTACAAAGGCAAGTGACCTTTGGATGCCTTGTACTTGCGGCATCCCTAGGCTGGGGATCACGTACTGTCAGTACGTATAAATTAACGTTAGATTGCTCCACCGTCCCTGATCAGTGATAATTCATTTCGCTGTAAATAAGCACTGGTGCATGCAGTAGACGCTACGATAATCCAGCAATAATTATTTTTGAATTAAACAAATCTTAAGAACCTTGTCCTCGTGAATTCTTTCCAGTGAATGTTTTACATTTATGTGTTGAAGGATAGCGTTAACCTCTTAATCTATAGTGTTCGTACCTTAACGATGGGGAGGAATTATAAACCGATGACAAAGTATTCCAGCAATCAATGACAACATAATAGGGGAACCTGTCAGTAGATGTAATAAGTATCGTACTACGGAGATACATGCGCGATAGTTGACATTGCACGTTGTTGTGTTAGTATATTAAAGGATAGTTAACGGCTTACGATAATTGATTTTATATTGTTGGGATGATAACCTGGGATGCAGCGATAAGTCATCCCATTACGCTGTACAGATTTTTGAAGTCAGTGGGTCATGAAGATGACCCTATTGTCGGGATTGATGAAGGTTGATTCGCAGTTGACTGTCCGTGGTTACGAGTACCGCGGAAACAAATTACGTTGTGATTTGCTTTCAATTGTTTGTGTGTCACCTTACTTGTAGTGAGTGACCTGGCCTGAGGTTAGGTCAGTCAAGAGGCCGCTGGGGACGCTCAAAAATAGACCTTAAGAGGATTTGCTATGAACTTTGACAAGTGTAAAGTTTTTCTTCTTCATTGTAAGGTTATGACTGCGTGCGTTTATGTGAACCGTATTAGGAAGTAATACCTCACACTAGCATTATAAAAGTTGGCCAAGCTAAAGATGAAAGGAAAAAAAAAATTCATTTCAGCAACAGGAGAAATATGAAAGATACAGGAGCTATGTCGATAGAAAATATGACAATAAACGTCGCATTTCTAGGAGTCGAGGTTGAATGAGGATCGACTCATGTTACACGCCTCCGTGAAAAAAAAAAAAAAACCACAGTATCAAATTTCCGACCTTGGTTGATAGCTCCCATACACACAACCTGTAAAATAACCCATACGTACGCATCGAATGAGGAGGTTATATTACCTCGCCTTTGCAAAGAGAGAGGCGTGTGGAAATGGAGACGACTAACAAGCGAACTCATCATTGCATGTTTGCTAATAGTTATCTATCTCTCTTGTCAGTTACGGTAATGTAATTGTTGAATGTTTTAGGGTTTTCAGTTTCATATGTAGCGTAATGTTGCTGCTGTTTTGCTAATAAAACAGCTACGACAGTAGGTGAAAATTTAAAACTCCAGGTTTAAAAATGTTCGTTGGCAGGTTTGATGGACTGTTGCGATGTCTAGCCATTTTGGTGTTGAATAGCGGAGTTCCATGTCAAGGATTAGAGAACCTAAAAATGTGTGACTTTTATTAACTTTACTAAAAGACTCGGGTTTTCAGGATTTATATTTCCATTTTTGGGAAAATAATTCACATCCTTCTTTTTTTGTTTTCCACAACTAGGATTCGAGAGCGATTCCTGTGTGCTTTTTCGTCTTTCATCATATGATTTAGATTTAACTTAGATCTATCCTGGTGTAAAAACCTGATTCTCATATATCCAGATTGTTAAATTGAAAATGTTTTTCTGGTCACGAGCGAAGAAACATGATGCGTTATGACAGTGAAACATGACCTTATAGACGGGCTTAGAACCGGTTGAATGGAATGAAGTAACATAATACATATCCCAAGTTTATATATATATATATATATATATATATATATATATATATATATATATATATATATATATATATATATATATGGTCATTTTTATCATTGATTTTTTAGATGTTTCTTGACAATACGTAGACATAACATAGATTTAACGCCCATAAGCCCATATGCATCGACATTATAAGTCGATGCATACAATGTGGCATCATCCTATTCGTTTTACAATGCTTTTCGTAATTAATCAGATGATAGATTTTATATGTAGAATATTTTCAGTAATCATGTACTAGCAATTAAAAACAAGTAAAATTCTCGATTCTCATTTTGGGAATTCGGCGCAAGATGTGCGTTGTTATGAGGAGAATATGTTGGTAAAACGAGATACGTTGTGGAATTTGAAGCTAGGCTCCAAATAGAGTGTGGGTGAAATGGTGGGTTGTGCTTGATGTTTAGGAGGCAGTGAGGGGAGGCTACTAAAGTAGTCTGGTTTAATGTGGATGAGATTTGGGCTCGGTAATTGCAGGGATGCGATGATAAAAAAGACATTGAACATAAGATTGTCAAGGATAGTTAAAGGCGCTGCGAGTGTGGTAGTGAATATAAGCACATAATGGAACTTTTGGAAAGTAAGGGATAACTGCAGTGATTCAAGAGACCAGTTGTATTACCATAAGCCAGTGAATGGTGGCAGCAATAGATTAAAAAGAGATCTTGTGTATCACTGTAGGACAGTGAAGGGTGGTAGCAATGAATGACTGTTTTGACTCTCGCACGCTTACTGTGCCACGGAACTGAAGGGTAAAGTGAAGAACAGATTAGAGATTTGTAAGTGTCGAATATTGACGGAGCCATCCCACGACGGAGCTACCCCTCGACGGGGCTACCCCACGAATCCTTCAGGTGTCCGGTGAGAGGCAGAACAAGTGTCAACAACCTTGAGAGTCCTGATGGAGAAACCCCTGTGCAAAGGGGGGGGTGGGTGTTGGGTCGGTCTCTACTGGATTGCGCACAAGGCCGGCCACTGTTATATAAACAAAGGTGTAACTATAAGCCACCGTCCCCATTATTTGGATGCTCGCGCAGGCACATCGCTATCTGCAGAGTTTACTAGTTTGTGACATTTCAAGCGCAAGAATGTTGGAGAATGTTCGGGATCAAATCGAGGTCTTAAATGGAAATGATCTAAGCGTGATCCTTTCCCACAAATACCTGTTGCACCATGAATACCCCGAAAATGAAAGTGTGAGTGGGTGTTTACTCTTCCTTGGAACAATTATTGAAACTCGTTCGATCAGATCCAGGACATTGGCAGATGGATCCTGTCAGACTTTGGCATTACAAATTGCTGCGGGAGATACTGCGTTGGACTTCGTCAGTCAGTCACGTACCCTAGCGTTGGATCCATTCCAAATCCTCTGAGAATGCCCGTTATTTCGTAACCTTGGTAAGATTCAAGTCGCATATCAACTTTCGTGGACCAGTTTCACTGCAGTCTATGGGGGACGAGGCGAGCACAGAAGGCCACCAGGAGAATTAGAGGCAACCGGAATTGACTCGCACGTTCGGCTGGGTTAACACGAACGCTCGGACGAATATTTCTTTCCTCGTCTACCTTGCATATTGAGCAATATTCTGGGCTCTTCGTATATTATAGATCGTTGGTACGAAATGTGCAAGTTTGAAAAGCTCACTGGAAACTTCAGGAGATTTTAGCGAATTGGCCAATCATGCTAAAGAGAGTAGACCTCTGCTCTATGGGGATTGGAATGATCCCCTCTTGATATTTCAAGGCCAGAAATTGACCTACGAATTCCTATCGCTGTGAGTCTTACTTGCAATTTCTTGCTCCCTCTTCATCGGTAGGAATTCGTGGGTTGAGGTTGGACAGGTATACCGAACCTAAATGCACTTCCATGGCTCAACAGAATCAGCTAAGCCTTCCGTATTCTAACCTCCCTTGTTAAGGGATTCTACCCTAGCGTTCCGCCCATTCTTAGCGGGGCCCAAAACCAGTTACTTCAACCTCTCTGGGACTAGGTCAGGCCAGGGCGAGAGGACTTGGCCATTTCAGTACTAATTGTTTTCTGTCTTGGGTATGGCCCTGAATTGCGTTGCTCTAACCTGGTCCCTGCGGCACGCCGTTACGGAGCGGTTCACCACCACCACAAAAACAACAACCGTTGGGTAAAACACCCTCCCGGGTGTTCGTGATTGTTAGTGGGTTGTTAATGGGGCTTCAGGTGTATTCCTATTGATGTCACGTGTGTGTGTGTGTGTGTGTGGTCATATACATATAAACAAATGCACATGTATCGTAGTGTTCATGTGTATACATCTGAACTTCCTTCATAATGTACTTATGTATATCCATGTGTATAGGTGTGTACGTTGTGCATCAGCATGTACATTCAGGTGAGTAATTTTGTAAGTGCACATATGCATACTTATTTGTGTAAGTAGATATGCCTTCAGGTGTATGAACTGTGTAAGTACTTGTACATTCAGGTGAGTAATTTTATAAGTGCACATGTTTGCTTATTTATGTAAGTAGGTATGCCTTCAGTATAAACACGTACATTCAGGTCAGTAAATTTACATGTTCTTGTAAATTCAGGTGTTTGAATTGTGTAAATCGCTCTTCTTCCTTGCCTTCATTCATAATTCCTGACTTAATAAACCTGGTCACCTTAAACCATTTTCTGTTCTCTCTCTCTCTCTCTCTCTCCGTTCACCAGTCATCAAGATCCCCCTCGTTTTCTTCGCTTACGAATCCTCATTTTTAAGGTCAAGTTGATCTCCAACTTTCGACTCCTCCTCAGGGTCGCAGCTCAAGAAAAACCCGAGGCTCTTGAAGATGAGACAGTGTTACAAGAACAACTTTTTTTTTACTTTTTTTTTTTACTTTTTTTTTATACAACAGTAAGATGTCGGGAGATAGAGATGGTGATTCCTTGTTGAGCGTTTGATGATGCCGTTCACAATGGCGTAATATTTTCGTCTCGGAGGAATCCGTGAATTTCTTGGTAAAGATAATTCAGATGAATTTATGATGGCCAGAAATTATACTGATTTGGCTTTTCATGAACATGCGACACGGTTTTTGTTGGGCGAATTTATAAATTTTGGGAGTAGGATGATTCTCTCTCTCTC
This sequence comes from Panulirus ornatus, assembly GCF_036320965.1. Classification (NCBI taxonomy): domain Eukaryota; kingdom Metazoa; phylum Arthropoda; class Malacostraca; order Decapoda; family Palinuridae; genus Panulirus; species Panulirus ornatus. The sequence continues at coordinate 25,447,238 of NC_092271.1, read as the reverse complement.
TCTCTCTCTCTCTCTCTCTCTCTCTCTCTCTCTCTCTCTCTCTCTCTCTCTCCTCCCTTTGGCCTGTTCGATCAGTCTGGTAAAACATGGTAAACAAGCCGTGAAGACTTGCATTACCACTTTAAGACTGCAGGAGTGGGCTGTGTGTGTGTGTGTGTGTGTGTGTGTGTGTGTGTGTGTGTGTGTGTGTGTGTGTTTCAGTGGTTGGGGCGGGTAGGACTTGTGAGAGAGAAAAAAAAAGACATGGAGGAGTTGAGGACGAGAGAGAGAGAGAGAGAGAGAGAGAGAGAGAGAGAGAGAGAGAGAGAGAGAGAGAGAGAGAGAGAGGCGTTGAAGAAGGAAAAAAGGAAATGAGAAACTTCGAAGAGGAGGAAAACGAGAGATATCGAGGAAAATATTGATGGGTAACTTAGGCAAAGACAGAAGCAACTCGGTAGTGTTGGAGTGCATAGTGAGGAGCGGGGATGATGGAGGAAGGCATGGTGGATGATGGAGAAAAGCGGGAGGTTATTTGTGGCCAAAGACATTTGCTTTTGACGCAGGAGCAGGGAACCGACGGATTTATTTTGAGGAACAAAGGCTACGTGTTGGTACTTGACCCCTGACACCATCTGACCCCCGACGCAACCCCGATCTTTGACCCGGACGAGGGGAAAAAAAAGAACCCACACAATAGTTATGCCATTACTCTCATACTTGCATTCTCCTTCGCTGTTTGGTATGCGACCGCCTCTCAGCCCGTGATGCCGAGCCACATGTGATCAGGAAGTGAAATGAGTTGATGTCAGGAGGTGTTGGTGTACAGGAGGAAGTCTGCTGAAAAAGATGAGCACGCCATAATAGACAAAGGTTGACGTAGGGGGCGGCGGGAAGGAATGTGGTTGACTGTAGTGGGTGTCCGCGTGTGATGGGTGACTGCGCGTGGTGGGTGACCACGTCCCGTGGGTGGCTACGCGCGGGGTGACGTCGTGTGGTACGTGACTACGTTGGGTGGGTGAGCACCCTCGGCGGATGACCACGTGTGATGGATGACGAGGCGTGACCACCCCGAGCTATCACCCCAGCGAGGGGGCGGGCGGCTCTTGTGTTGCCATGGTGGATGGCATTAGCATCCACACCACCCCAGTGGACGTGGGGCAGTTGATACGTGCAGACGGCGTCGTATTTTAAAGTGACGTAGATAGCCGGAGCTGATCCTCTTATGCCAAACAGGACGTGTCGACTGCACTGGGGAATGGAAAACCAGAGAAGCACACACACACACACACACACACATATATACAACGTCCAAGCTGATTAACTGCCTTCTGGCCCTTGACTATTCTTCCTGTGGTCCTACCGTTGGGATAGGTCTCCCGTTCAGAAGGATAGGAGACGAGTAGAACGGATGGGCTTTCACCATGGCTAGGCGTCAGCGTCTACGACAATCAACTCCGGAGCGTGGGTTCGATCCCCGAGGTGAGGAGGCGCATATAGTTAGTGAATAACTGTGAGTCTCCCGTTGTAAAGCGAGTAACTGTCTCGTTTGCTTAGAATCTCGAATTGTTTATGTGTGGGAATAGGACGAAGGTAAGTTTTCCCCAATGAATATCAGTATTTTTTTTATATTTTTCCCTCGAATATTTCTCCCGTATTTCTCCCCGAGGTTACGAAATGGTATCTCAAAAGTCATGAGACCAGCGGAGCGTATTGGTCGTAGGTCACGAAAGAGCGGGAAAAAAGAATTAAGTTTTTTTTAATGTAACTTTCCCAAAAGTCATTTGGAATCGTGATGCCTTCGTGTTATATAATGACCTTTTTTAGACCTCCACTGTAAAGCTTTGGGACTGAGGGGAGGTCAGTGGTGAGATTAGGGTGGTAGTAACGTGAAATAAAGAATGTATAGAAAACGAAACTGGTGATTTTTCAGGAGGTAATTGAGGTAAAGGAGACTGAAAACGGATCTGTGGTGGCTGGGACAAGTGAGAGGTGAGAGGCGTGTTGGTGGTTCACTCCCAGCCAGACCTTTCACTTGCTGGGCCAGGAAGAAATGTGTGCGTGTGTGTGTGTGTGTGTTTATGTGTGTGTGGCGTATGTGTGGATGTGCGTCGTTTGTGTGTGTGTGTGTGTGTGTGTGTGTGTGTGTGTGTGTGTGTGTGTGTATGATTCGTTATACATTTGTTCTCTGCGGGGAGGGAGTTCTACATGGAGTTCTACATTCGTGGGGCGCACCCCATCTTTTGAACTTTCACCGCTGTCTAACAGCATTTTAAACTTTTGCATGCTGCCCACATCCACACGTGTTATCATTCCTTGTACCCCATTTATCCACCACTGTATCATATGTGTCGAAGTATTTCTCTACGTCTTTATCAACACGTGCTCTTGGTTGATTTAAAGCTGTGGTCTCTGGTTTGTTCTATCCTTGCATCTTGCAAGGAGCTATTCATTGACCACATAATCATCAAGTTGGCTTTAGAAAAATGGTTATGATCAGATTGTGTGTGTGTGTGTGTGTGTGTGTGTGTGTGTGTGTGTGTGTGGTGTTTGTACACCTGAAAGATGATGGGTGTGTTAGCGTGTAGATATGAGGGTGTATAAAACTGTGTTTAATGCAAGGGTGTGTGGGTGTGGGTGTGTTGTAGGCGACGAGGAGTGCGTGATGCGATGGGTCGACGTGTATCTAAAGTCTGTGGTTGGGTTGTATGTGGCTTTGTCGGAAGTATGTGCGTGCGTGTGTACATGTAGTAGAGTGCGTTGTGGCGGGTCTACAAGGAGGTGACGCGCTTGGGAGAGCGCTCGTCGCCACACCTGACTCTCGCAACGCACTTCGGGAGGGTTCAACAGCACAGTAGATAAATCTGTCGCGTCCCTTAAAAAAAAAAAAAGAAATGATATTCCCACCCACCATTGAACACTGTCGTTTAGATACATGCTCTCTCTCTCTCTCTCTCTCTCTCTCTCTCTCTCTCTCTCTCTCTCTCTCTCTCTCTCTCTCTCTCTCTCTCTCCGGGGTACTCACCAGCGGCCAGGGAAGCCAGGAGACACAGGAGGACCTTCATCGTCAGAAAGGTGTGTTGACTGGGCGGGCGTCGGACCTCGACTAAGGGTTCTGGCGCGTCCTCCGTCGCTTCTTAGGTGAAGGTGAGGAGGAGGGGAGGAGGAGGAGGAGGAAGAGGAGGGAGGGAGGGTTCCAGGGAGCGGGGGAAGGGGAGGGAGGGGGTTAATGGCCGGTGGGAGGGGTTGTGGGACAGGTGTGGGAGGGAGGGATGAAAGGGGTAAGGGGTGGGGGGTAGAGTTGACCTGACTAGTGTTGGAGAGAAGGTGGTTCGGTGGTGGTGATAGTGGTGGGGTGGTGTTGGAGGTAGTGGTCGGTGGTGGGGATGGGGTTATGGTGGTGTTGGAGGTAATGGGTGGTGATGGTAATAGTGGGGTGGTTTTGGAGGTAGTGGTTGGTGGTGGTGACAGGGATATCGTGGTGTTGGAGGTAGTGCTCGGTGGTGATGATGGTGGGGTGGTGTTGGAGGTTGTGGGTGGTGGTGATGGTGGGGTGGTGTTGGAGGTGGTGGTTGGAGATGGTGATGGTGTTGATGGAGGCAGTGGTTGGTGATGGTTGCTGTGGTGTTTAGCGGTTGTTTGTATGGCCCGTGGAAGACCACGGCTGTGGTACACTTAAAAAATATAATGCCTGGATATATGTAAGAGGATGTCTGTAATTTGTCCCTCTGTGAATTGACTCCCCCCCCCCCATTGAACATGAGGAACACCGCCCCCTCCCCATTAAACACGAAGAACAACCCCCCTGTTGAACATGAAGAACCCCCTCCCTATTAAACATGAACACCACACCCCCTGTTGAACATGAGGAACCCGCCCCCCATTGAACATGGTGATACGACCTTTGGGCACGTCACTACGACCCCTGAGCACGGAAGGCACGACTCTTGGGTATGGTGGTCTGACCTTTGACCTGACCCTCAAGACACGGGGGAAAAAAGTTTACGCCATCACACTTTGACGACGGGTCGTGCCGTCATGTTTAAGGGTCGTACTTTCGTGCTCAAGGGTCTTACCTTCGTGTTTATGAAGCTATGAGATGTGAGATTGGCCTTTACCGTGTGTGTGTGTGTGTGTGTGTGTGTGTGTGTGTGTTTGCGTGATTTCCTATTTCGACTTATGACGTAATGATACGACTTAACATTACCCCTCTTTCCTAATCTCTTTTCCTGTTCGTGTGATGTCTGCAGTGTGTGATTCATACGCTTTTGATTAACATTTGGCATACTTCTATACCGCTGAGCTGCTATACCTCTGTGCTGCTATACCACTGTGTTGCTATACTGCCCTGAAAGGCATTCCTATCTTCGTGCTGGTTTTTGTATGGATATTAGTTTTTTGTTACTCCCTTGCTTTGACCTCGGATTTGTAGGCAAGTCACAATTCATGATTGATTGTTTCGTTACATCATCACTGATCGTATGTAATCATCGTTAATACATTTCGTATTAATGGCTTCATTATTTTGGCCGTAATTATTAGATTTTTTTTTTTTTTACGTTTCAGTTGGGGTCAACAGTTGATTATTGACGTATGACCCGGTTGATTTTCACTGGAGTTCGTGCGAGTGTGTGTCGGCCTGGGTTCTAAGCTGGTAGAGAGAGAGAGAGAGAGAGAGAGAGAGAGAGAGAGAGAGAGAGAGAGAGGTTCCTGCTATCGTCTGGTGTCGTCCAGTGGGGGAGCCACTCTCACTTATCTTAAGGGTACAGTACGTAGTGACCTTGGGAGGGACCGCCCGCCTGCCGACCGCTCCTTGCTGACCCCTTTCTCTCTCCTCCTCCTTCTCTCTCTCTCTCTCTCTCTGCTATATATATATATATATATATATATATATATATATATATATATATATATATATATATATCATATGTATAAATTATTGGAAAAGAATGTTGAGGAACGGAACCAGAGAAGGTGTCTCGCCTTCACAGGTTTAGCCAAAAGCTTTGGACAGAATTGACGGACCCCAACTACGGAGGAGCAGTGGCGAAGACCATCACCTACGAGAAGATAAAAGCGCTAGCACATGCTGAGGACACGAGGATCATGACTGAACACGAGAGAGACTTACAGGGACACTGTGGATGGGATGGTCAGGTGGGTGGAAGAGAAACGGTATGAAAATCAGCAAGAGTAAAGCAAAGTTGATGGCTATTACTTTAGAAGCAGAGAAGAGCTTAACATATGAGTAGGAAACCATTTTAAAACAATTAGGAATGATGTTTGGTGACGAAAACCAACAGGCAATGGAAACTATTGTAAGATGTACCCAAGACTGAGAGTTGGAAATGTACTATTGAAAATGACATCTGTGATATGTACATATATGCCACCATTCGAAGACGCATTTTGTTGGAAATGTACCATTGGAACTGACATCTAGAATGTGTACATATGTGCCACCATTCGAAGAGACATCTAGAATGTGTACATATGTGCTACCATTCGAAGACACATGATGTGATCACGCAACCAAAACAAGTTTGCAGATCCGGGCTGGTGAAATTAGAGCACCGAGGCTAACCTGGGAAGCTACAAGGAAACTCACAAGATGAAGGAAAAGGATTGGAATGTTCAATCTGTCATGGTGATAAGTGTAAAAAGAACAAGATAAGAAGGTGATACAGCCATGCACAACGAGACGAGACAGGAAGTATCCGGACTGGATTCTCGAAGGATGGCGTTCGTCAGGACGTCTTAGAATGAGATGGATTGAGGGCATCCAGAGCTGGCTTAGAAGAACAGGGAAGACACAGGGGGTGGGGAGAAAAAAAAAAGTTGAAGAGGTTAGAGAGAACGAGAACAACAGGAACAAAGGAGTGGGAGGGGAACATTATCTAGGAAGGCCGGGGACTGAACAGTCTTCATCATACGTCGTTTTGAACTTGCGTGTGTGTGTGTGTGTGTGTGTGTGTGTGTGTGTGTGTGTGTGTGTGTGTGTGTGCGCGCGCGCGCGCGCGTGTGTGTGTGTGTGTGTGATGTCTTGCACGTACCATGTTTCCATCACTTTTGTCCTGTTCCTCTCCCACCCTCGGGGTATACACGTTACTTCACATTTGAACAAGTTTCTTGCTTGCTTTCTCGTTATATCCTAAGGGCTGTTATGTCCTCGGTGGCCTCAGCTGAAACAGACACTGAAAAGTACGTACCGTATGAGAGAAAAAGAAAAAAAAAAGATTTACTTATTTAAAGTATTATTGTATTGTACGACGGTGTTACATCCTGGTCATAACCTAGATTATGCAACACACACACACACACACACACACACACACACACACACACAGACACACACACACACACTTGAGGCTTGGTCCTGGTCCCTTGCACAAGACTGTGAGGCCCAACTCGTCCACGATCATTTAGCACACTCATGAGGAAAATAGTTAGTGTAAGCAGAGGCAACATTGAAGTGAAGGATCGTCATTAAGGTGTTCATCATTCATCAAGTCACGTGTCTGGGCAAGATGATAATGGAAGTTGATTCATGATTCTAGAATTAGGTCACTCTTCTCTTTTTAAAAGCAAGGTCTATAAAGACCAGACTTGACCTGATTACTTTTTATTTTTTAACATATATGATAATGTTGAAGTCTGATTACTTAATATGTTTTACAAACATAATAATGTTGTAGTCTCTGTCTGGAGTTATTCACCAGCATCGATCAAAGAAAACGACAAGGGCAAATGATTAACTGGGAACAGTACAGCAGTTAATGAGGGGGTCAGGTCATTGTTAGCACGTAATTGAAAACTGAAAAAGCGACTTGGATATTTCATCCACGCCCGCATCGAATATATGAAAGTTCCCCCTCCCTCCTCCTTAAACAGGTCTTTCGTAGTCCTCAGTCGTGGTGAATAAATATTCAGGTGGCATAAATTGTATAATCTAAATAACATAATAGGTTTGGATTTTACGTGAGAAACCTGAATGTCAACACTTAACATGCCTTTGAAAAGGTTGACAAATTTTACACTCTCTCTCTCTCTCTCTCTCTCTCTCTCTCTCTCTCTCTCTCTCTCTCTCTCTCTCTCTCTCTCTCTCTCTCTATATATATATATATATATATATATATATATATATATATATATATATATATATATTACAGGATCGTCCTAGCTTGCAATAATGAAAATATTGATGATAATTGATTTATCGTACACCAAACGGATAGGAAAACCTGAACCCTTGCAAGAAGGTAGAATTGAAACTATAAAATAAACTTTATTTCTGTTCACTGATCGTTTTCGCCTGGGCACAAAGTGTGTCAAGGTTTCCATTCAACATTTAAGATCCTGAATTTTTAAAAGGGAGTTACGTAACACCCTCTTTTCTCATCTTAGTGACATCCTGAAGATAGAATGTAAATTTGAGTGTAGAATATATGATTGATTATCAGCTTTAGGATTAGAAAGTGATTTTTTTTTTCAAAAGGCCCGAAGGGATTGGAAAGTTGAAATTCAGTTGGTTGTTGGAAGATCCGAGTGATTGTGCCAAGGTAGGCCCTTCTCTCGACGTTGCCTGCTCCTTACAAAGCTGACTTTGATGCCTCTTGTTGCTGTTGCGTGTCTTACTTGTTCCTGGTGATTGCTACTTTTTTTTTTGCTCCTGGGTGTTTCGTGTTGCCTCCTGGACTGCTGCTTGTCGCTCCTTATTGTTACTTATTGCTCTTCTGAGTACCACCTGTCGCTTCTGAATGCTTCTCGTCGTCCTTGTATGCAAGATGTCGCTCCTGAATGATACTTTTTTACATCGCCGGGTGTTACTTATAGCTCTCGAGTGCTCCCTATCTTCCCTGGGAGTCACTTGTTCCTGGGTGTTACTTGCTCGTGAAAGCCAATTGTCGTTCTGCACTGCTCCTTGTAGTAGTTCCCGACCGTCGCTTGTTTCTGGACGACTCTTACCGTCCCTGAGTGCTGCTTGTAGCTCCCCGAGTCGTCCCACTTGTTTCCAGGAACGACTTGTCCGCTCTTGGATGCTACCTGTCGCTCCTGAGGGGCCAGTTGTCTGTCTTGGTGGTACCTGTCGTCCCTTGAGAGTGCCAGAAGTTTTGTGTTTAGTTGTCCATCTGGTCTGGAGACCGTCCACCAGGCATTGCCATGATCTTAGGATACTCCTCCGAGGTGGTAGAGTGGTCGTAAGACCTGAAATGCGCTGATGGGGTGTGTACAACCCCTCTCCGTTGTTACGGTAGTCCCCAAAACCCCTCACTCAGTAGCTACTGCTATGGTGCTATGACACACCACCTCCCCCATTACTGTATGTTGACGCGACCCGAAGACCCGCAGTAAGTGTTAGTGTGGTCTATAAGATCCTCCCCTAACCAGGTCTGAGCACAGACCTTAGCCTCATTGCGTGGTCTTTGAGAGAGGGAGAAAGAGACCATGATAGTTGCTTACTCATCTAACCTGTGTGAGTTCTTGCAGACCTTCTTGCGTAAGATGACTATTTGAGGCTAAATAGTATCAGAAAAAGAAGTCTGGTTATTCCGTTCGTGGCACTAAAACGTGTCTGTATTTACATAAAGACCCAATAATGCTTCACGTTTATTGTTTTCAGCATATCCTATTTACACGTTTTAACCAACCATTCACCAACGGAGAGAACACTGCCCCTCACAGTCCCTCCGAGATGCATTCACGTCAACCCGAGTAAAAGTGATTCGAGAAACTTGCTATTACGTCAGGAACCTTAAGATTGGAACCCAAGATGAGGTGGGGGAGGGAGTGGGAAACGCTTGTCATCTATAAAGTTCAAGGCAGCGATTTGTAACAGATCCCAGGCAGATGGCGTTGGGAGAGAGAGAGAGAGAGAGTTTCGGACCATTATGTGAAGCGTGACGAAACTGAATTCTGAGTGAAGCGCCGCATGACGTCAAGCCTCGATGACCTCAGAACGTAGATAGATCCACCAGGTTGGGTAGACGTGTTTCCCCCACGTCAGGGTAGATCTACCAGGTCGGGTAGACGTGTTCCCCCCATCAGGGTAGATCCACCAGGTCGGGTAGACGTGTTCCCCCACAGGGTAGTATGGACTGTTCTTTTTTTTCTTCTATCGAAAACGGTTTGTTGTGTGGAATATTTTCTTTTTTTTTCGTTGAGAACGGTACGTTGGCTATGGACACGCGAAAACGTCAGTCAAGAAATGTTTTTTTTCTCGGCTGTATTGGTCTTTCGTTATACGCAAACCAACATTGATCAGTCGGGCTTAACCCCGTGTTATACGTGGAAGAAAAAAAAATGATAAAAAAAAAGAACATGGAATGCGAAGCGCAAGTCACTTAGCATCGACCAGTGGTCATATGAAGCCAAGATTCACACTGATGGTTCGATGCGTCTGAACCACCTTGGGGTTCGATGGTACACTCCCTCTCTATAACACGTCGGTACGTGCGCCCTCAAGGGCGACGAGGCTATGACCTTTCCGATGTGATGGTGTGGCATTTGACCTGGCTCTTATACCCCGTCGTGCTCAAGGGGGGTCAGATTCACACACACACACACACACACACACACACACACACACATGTCGCTCCTTGGTAGAGGAGGAGGAGGAGCCAATGAGATTTGTTTGACGTAGCGAAGATCTCGAGACCTCGGGGTCAAGACGGGCTTGCCTGAAGGCGCAGTCACGAATAGCGAAGATTCCCCCTCCCCCACTCCCCACTCCCCTGAAGCTCTTCCGTTAGTGGGGAGAAGAAAAAAAAAACTCCCAAAAAGGCAACGGGATCTGTGCAATTGCCTGTGAAGGCGATGGTTGCGGTACTGTGGAATCTGAAGTCGGAATATACATCTTTTCATTCCCGGTCCCGGGAGTCGTGAGGTTGCTGATAATGAAACGAGGAACGCTACAGTCGTAGGGCACTTGAGACACGAATTTTTTTTCGTGGATTTTTTTTTTTTTCTTAAAGGCAGCTGAAACCGAGATTGAAGATGTTCGCTGGTGTTCTCGTCGTCATCTTCCGACCGCCGCCACACACAATCCTCCTCCTCCCGTGGTGAGGTATATCGCTCGCCCGCCTCCGGCGCGACTATCAAGTATTTGCCTCTGGTGAGAGGAGTACCACAGGGGGGCGCTAGCTTAGACGACCGACAACTCCCTCTCCTCCCCCCACCTGTGGTGAGCTTCTAACTGTGGCCAAACCACCTGGGAAATGGCAGCACTTGAAAGAAAATAAAAAAACAAATGGCCGGATCAACGGTAAATTTTTCTATACCTCGGCTGCGCTGTGGTTTCGGGGATAGTCATCGTGGCGACGGTTTCCCGAGATTAATGGCGGCAATTATATTTGTTACGCTGCTGGGCCATCCTGCTCCCGCTGGGAGAATTGCTTGTGCCTTGTTTGGGCAACCTCGTCTTGAATTGACGAGTCGCAGGTGATCGCTTGTGTGTGTGTGTGTGTGTGTGTGTGTGTGTGTGTGTGTGTGTGTTTTACCTCATGATTACAACCGTCTGATCCTCGAACGGACGGTACGACACTTGGACATGATGACCTGATCTTTGACATGGGTCTTAAATGGTCAGGTTTAAGGTCACCACCGTCTTGCCCTTTCGTGACGGAGGAACAAAGAGCACATTCACCATCGGCTAATGATAGAAAAGAGCGTATGATGGTGTATCATTGCTAGATTTGACTCGTTTAGCTAATTCCCAGCAGAAAATCAAGTTTTGCTATCTTCCAGCAGAAAATCAAGTGTCTTGATTTTCACGGAGCCTTGTCCAGTGTGGGAGGAGACATATGAGACTTGACCCCCAACCTTCCCCCTCTTGCATCTGAGGTCATCCGGAGCCGTGTTTAGCCAGCGGGCAGCAGCGCGCTCCGGCCTTCCACAACCCGCGAATTTCTTTCTATCAAGGTGAACGAGAGGGCGAGTTGGTCCTTCAAATATATATATATATATATATATATATATATATATATATATATATATATATATATATAATGAAAAATACTTATGATCGAACAGAGTTTGATACAGTACCTCGGTTTAGATCGCGTTAGTGTACGTCATTTTACACAATTTCCAAGTGTTTGACCACACTCATCATGATCATACGTATATACGTTTCTCTGACTTCTTTGCAACGAACCCTAGCTTTAAGTAAATGATTTATCGATCACAATTAAATCGAACAGATTATTATAAAGATGGACTGTGTCCATTAACTTAAAGAGTGTAATCAGAGATAGACTGGGGGGGTTGTTTGAGGTAGTTACGATGTGATTAAGACACGTCTGTCTACCAGCTGTTCGTGAAATGATGGATTTCGGTTGCCACTCCTAAATTGCTGCGCATCCCGCCGCTCATCTGCCCTTGGGGTAGAGACGCTCTTGTACCACCTGGATATAGTAAATAAGATACAACTCTCTTGAAATTATAATTTTTGGATGAATGATAATGTTTTCAGGTGTATTTGGCCCCCGAGATGCCTCTGATTAGAGGCCAAAGAGGGTATCATTGTCTTTCTAAAAGTCTAACTTCCGTGTTTTTACGCGGTAGCATCGCCAAGGCCACAAAACCCGGATTTCTCCTTGGCGTCCGTTACACAACTGGTTTGTATGGGCAAAAAAAATTTTTACGGGTCCTCCATCGTCGTCCAGACGCAGGGAGGGTCCGACTCTGGACCGTGGTTGGCGGACCTCTTCAAGGGGTCGTAGTTGGCAGGGCCATTGAAGGTCGTGGTTGGAGAGACTCACGCAGTGTGAATATATATGTTTCTCATTTCCATTCTCTTAATGTTTCAAGTTTTTTTTTTCTCTTTTACATTTGGGGAATGTAAACGAAGCTAGTGTTTTTTGATCACATGATTCGTAAGTGAATCGTTGTTTACACTGTCTTTGCTGTAAAATATTCAAGTCTTAAGACTCCCATACTTATCAGCCATTTAATTTTCGTCCTGTAAGATGTTCATGTCATTATTCGTTTTTTATTGTGTTCAGAAAACATTTTAACATTTTGAAAATTCTCCTATTAGCCAATAGTGAGGGAAGGGGGGGGGGGAGGTAGATTGGGTGTAGGACACCCTCCCATCCCCTCCCTCCACAGCAACTCGCCAATTAATACCTTCCACGACGCATAATAAAACGACTGTATGTTTTTACTGCTGTCTGGCAGGAACCGGGGAATCCTTAGCTTACAGGATCTAGGCGTAGCACTGTTGAGGACGTGGTGTAGGATTTCAGGATTGACAGGTTGGTTAGACGAGGAGGAACTGTTGAAGGAACAGTTAGAAGTAGATTTAGTACAAGTGGGATAAAGCTGTATATAAGTTTGCTTTTTTTCTGGAAACTGGTCATACGAACGTAGACGGAATTGTAGTTGAAATTGAAGTAGGAATAAACACATGATTGACGTATTTGGAAGAGGACGTGAATGGTACAAATTGGTAGATAGGGATGAGGAAATACAAGGAAGAGGCTGTCGCAGTGAATAGGTGTGGGAAATGGTTAAGAAACTGATAATGGTTGGACTGTGTGATGAGGCTGATGGAGAGGCTTAAAAATTAAGGAGGGATTAAAGCGAATGGGTAAGTTTTTACTTAGGTGGTATTAGGAAGGCTTGGAGTTAATCGTACAGAAGAGGAGGGTAGCGTTGGTTTAGAGTGAGTTAGAGGGAAGAAGGATGTCATATGTTGGAGGGAGGATGTGTGAGGTAGGAAGCGAGTGTAGGATATGAAGGGGGCGTTAAGAGGATGGACGCTAAAGGGAGTGTGAGGGACGCGGATTAGAAGAGCGGTGTAAGAAACAAGCGAATGGGAAGCGTTAGTTGAGGTAGCGCGTGTGATGTGAGTGAGGGAGGGAGGGGAAGGTGGTTGAAGATGACTTCGACAGTCAAGGTCGGGAAGGAACCATCATGCTTAACCAGGAAACGCCGGGACCCAGGTTGCTAGCCAGGTTAACATCGTGCAGAAGTAATGCGACTCCTTCATGATTAAACAGTTAAAAAAAAAACTAGGAAAGAAAAATGCGTTTTACCTTAGTTACTCTTTAAACATAATTAATTACCCCCTTTCATCCACTATGTACGCAGTTGGTGTTCGTATTTTTGTCTTTTCATTAAGTGATGATAATGGCCGTAAATGTCTAATGAGTTTGTGTTCTGTATTATGACCGTCCTGATTCATTAAAGATGGAGAATATATTTTTCGGACTGGTGGATGTAATTTCACGTTGACGGCCATAATGACCCTGATGCACGATAGCTGTACCGCCCAGGCAACCAATCAGTCAGTTAATTTTCGTATTGAGGTACGATGTTGTGGCCACGACGATGCTGCCCTTGAACACGGCGTTACGACCACTTACCACGGCAGTACTACCCTTGAGCAGTACAGGACGAGAGCCCTCCCCTTGAGCACGAAGGTACGACCCCTCTGTATAAGGACCTGGCCTTCGACCTGTATCTTAGGAGTCGTATATGAGTGAATCCAGATCAATCATGTCCAAGTTTTGCATCGTAATGTACGTTTGCATCACAACATACCCTAGGCCATTGCGTTCAAGGGGCGAACGGTTGATGGCATTTTATTAACACCATCCTTCATGGCGAAAAAGACCCAGCTGGTGCAGACATGGGAAGGATATGATTACGTAGGTAATAGATAGATACCTCACATCGGATGGAAGGAGAGGATAACAGGCAATGCAGTACACGTTTACACTCCTTACATAAAATCCACCGCGAGACGCCTAGGCAGAGGAAGCCTTACGAAACAGAGTCAGCGACAGATCACCACCTTGCGGGGCCACAGACAGACCCATACAAATTGCATTAAACACACACACACACACACACACACACACACACACACACACACACACACACACACACACACACACACATGTCAAAGGAGTTTGGGAGGAATGTCTTATCTGACTTGTAACTGGCAGTTGTTCTATTTCCTGTGAGGTGAAGATGAGGACAGTACAGAACGGTATATCTTCTCATTACGAGCATTCGGCAGTACGAATTGGTGGATGCGTTATGTCTTTGTGTTGCGTTTATAGCGCTACGTGCATATACGTACGTCCCACCACTCTCTCTCTCTCTCTCTCTCTCTCTCTCTCTCTCTCTCTCTCTCTCTCTCTCTCTCTCTCTCAGCGTCACGCAGTTGCTCAATTCAAAACCCCCGAACGCCCTTAGGGTATTACCCTGGAAGTGACATGGGACAGAGGAAATACCTGAGGGATCGAGACGACAGTGCGGAGGGAGGAAATGGTGAGGGGCGGAGGCGTGGGAGAGTGCTCACAGGTGAGGGAGTGGTGGTGCGTAGGCGTGGGAGAGTTGGTAGGTGAGGGAATGATGAGGATGGAGGCTTGAGAGAGAGAGAGAGAGCTTAGGTGAGGGAATGGTAAGGGGTTGGGTGTGGAAGCTTGGAGAGGGAATGGTGAGGGTTTGGAAGCTAGGGGAGGGATTGGTGAGGGGTTGGAAGCTTGGGGAGGAAGTGCGTGGGGAGGGAATGGTGAGGGTGGAGGCGTGCGAGAAGTGCGAAGGTGAAGGCATGTCAACTGTGAGAGGTTCTTGGGGGAACAGTAGGACCTCATGAGGCAAGTGGTGGGAGGAACAATGTCTCTCTCTCTCTCTCTCTCTCTCTCTCTCTCTCTCTCTCTCTCTCTCTCTCTCTCTCTCTCTCTCTCTCTCTCTCTCTCTCTCCACTGGTCAAGGCGAAAGACGCTGTTAAACCACAAGTGGGCGAACCGTCCTAATATAATCACATCGGTTTTGGGCTCACCCCTCCTTCCCACCGCCCCCACCTTCCCCCTTACTGCTGCTGCTCATCCCTCTAACCTCCCCCCCTCCTCCATCTTCCCCCCGCCCAACCTCCTCCTGAATACTTACCCCCCCTTCCTCCTCCGCCTCCCCGGAACCGTCCCTCCCCCGGGGGCCTCCGTTGTCCTTGTCGTGTCTTCCATGTTTAGTGAAAGATGACGATGAATGTTAGTCTCTCACTGGTTGGACAACTTTTACATGTACTTGATCGCTCAGATATGTAAATGTTTATAATATATATATATATATGCCCAGTCACCACTGGGTCCCCGTCTGTATGCTTGGCACTCCGTTATTTGCAACAGCACTTGACCCTTTCGTCACATAAGCCACTGTATATAACCAAGAACCAAACACCCAGGTGGGAGTAGAATCCTCAACTCTACATCACGACGCATTAACCTATACTTGCAGAGTCCTCCCTTTCCCCTTCCCACAACAAACAGTACATTAACAGAACATAACCACACCGGAGTGACCCGACAGGCGCTAAACAATCGCTCCCTCAAACCTGTCTTAAACGCCACCCAGATCGGCATACATCAAGTTAAAACTACGTTCCCCAGACATACACGAGTTACACTTTCTCGTGTGTGCTGTGGACATCACCGATCGCCACAACATGGCAAACACCGATTCACCACATGACAAGACCTCATGAGCCTACTGATTTGTCCAGCACTCACCTCACACAGACATACACACACAGCATTACCACTCTCCATGACCCGTGGTCCAACCCCGGTGGACGTGGCTGGTTTCTTGATCCCCGCGAGAGCTCCATAGAAAATGTATGTGTGTGTGTGTGTGTGTGTGTGTGTGTATGTGTGTGTGGTGTGTGTGTGTGTGTGTGTGTGTGTGTGTGGGTGTGTATGTGTGTGATTAGAGTTCGTGTCTTGCGTGCTGGGACACAGAGGAGTCGTTGAATCCGTTATAACGAAAAATTTCACTTTCGCAAATATTTTTTTCTTCTCCATTTGTCGTCTTGACCCGTGACTTAACTGTACGTGTGTATTTTTCTCTTCATCTCACCATGTTTATTTTATTAGTCTTTGTTCGATTAGCTTGTTGTGAGTATAATATTTATCTCCCATCATTCTCCTCTCTCTCTCTCTCTCTCTCTCTCTCTCTCTCTCTCTCTCTCTCTCTCTCTCTCTCTCTCTCTCTCTCTCTCTCTCTCTCAACAATACAGACACAGCACTGTTTGAAAACGGGAGTCGGGCAGGGAAGTGTGTTGTCACCGCTCCTGGCCGTCCAACCTTTTCAGATCATTAACATTCGAAGGAAATGCGTGAAGAGAGCGAGAAACGTGGGCGCTCCAACACATGACGTGCCCATTGCAACAGACACGGAGGAAGGGCTGTGAAGAGAGCATTCACAAGATGGAGTGAAAGAAATCCTGAATGTCCAGAGAAGGAAAGAAGTCCTGAATGTTAAAATGAAAGAAATCCTGAATGTCCAGAGAATGAGACTTGGTCATGGAGGATATGGCGATGATGGTGATGATATGGTGATGGTGGTGATGATATGGTGGTGATGATGATATGGTGATGATGATATGGTGGTGATGATGATGATATGATGATGATGATATGGTGATGGTGATGGTGATGATGATATGGTGATGATGGTGATGATGTTATGGTGATGGTGATGCTGATGATATGGTGATGGTGATGATGTGTTGATGGTGATGATATGGTGATGATGGTGATGATGTTATGGTGATGGTGATGATGTTATGGTGATGGTGATGGTGATGATGTGTTGATGGTGATGATGATGGTATGATGATGATGACGTCCCGTTCCTCGCCAGCGGCAGCGCAGCGGCCTTAGTGGAACACCTGGGCATCATTACCTTTGATGGAGACAACAGGAGGCGAACCTGGGACGTAGAATTAACCCCATGAGCACGACGGGGTACGGCCCTTGAGCACGACGATACGACCCTTGAGCACGACGTTGCAGCCCTTGAGCACGACGGTACGACCCTTGAGCACGACGTTGCGGCCCTTGAGCACGATGGCAAGACCCTTGAACACGACTTTGCCAACCTTGAGCACGGCGGTACGACCCTTGAACACGACTTTGCCACCCTTGAGCACGACGGTACGACCCTTACCTACGATGGCCACGGCCTCTTGACCCGACCCTCAAAGGGAGGAAGAAGAACAACATATCTCTCAGCTCCAAACTAGTAGACGATATGTCCCTCAGGTCAGTGTGTATATGCTCGTTGCGACAGACGACCCCCTTCCATAGCGGTGGGCGGAGTCGTTCATCTGTGGGTGTGGCGGGAACTCTTAAATACCAAGCGAAGGGGTTTGAAGCAGGAGCAAGGGGAGGATCAGGGTGGGGTGGTGAGTGACCTGCTTAAATGCCAAGGCGCGGGTCGTGGAAGCAGGACCTGGTAGTGAGTGACCTGTGTTTAAAGCACCAGCAGCCACCACCCCTCCTTACCCTCTCACGTTTTCGTTCCGGTGACATTTACGGATTTGAGGGATGTTCTTGATCGAAGACTACTTATTATTATTATTATTATTATTATTATTATTATTATTAGTAGTAGTAGTAGTAGTAGTGGTAGAAGTATTAGTAGTAGTAATAGTAGTAGTAATAGTAGTTGTAGTATCATTGTATATATATATTACATATTATATGTATCATATATTATAATATTCTTATATTTAACTAGATATTTGTCTCCTTTTTAAAAGTACTGAGGTGCATTATCTACCCATACTCATTTATGTTTTTGTCATGTTATATACCTGACCTGAATGGCACCGTCCCCAGGGTTGTGGTAATTGATCTCTGGCGAGGTCAGTGAAGGTACAACCCTTCATGCCTGGTAGCCAGTCTATAGTGGGTTGCCATATCTGGCTGCCAAGGGTTGCCATCTGTGGATGCTATGGGCTTGCCATCGATAGTAGCTCCCACAAGTTACCATCTGTGGCCGCCGTGGGTTGCCATCTGTGGCTGTCCTGGGTTACCACCTGTGGCTCTCGTCACATAACCTGCCTTGGGTTGTAGTTGACCTCCGGGGAAATGGCTGGCGCTTGTTAAGGCTGTTAAGCGTTCTCAAGGCTACACTCTCCACCTTCCTCCCTCTCTCCCTCCCTCTGCTAAGACCAGGTGTCGGTGGGCCTGAGGACTCACTGAAGCAGTTGATTGCGACTCCTTTGGCAAGGTGTTCGACCGCCTCTTGATGGTGTACCGTACGATCTGTCTGTGGACCCGAGGCTGTCCTCTCCCATCCATCCAGAGACTTGAGAAGCCGTCAGTAGGGTAGGATAAGACAGGTCGAGTCTCTGATGTATTTCAGTGGGCAACTGGTGGAGGGCGGTGGCCATCGTGCTGCGTCGTGGGGGTTTTCCGGTGGTTCCCACTGCTTATACACGTTTGTGTACCACTGGGGATACAAGAACCTCGTTATCCCTTGCCTTGTGAGATGGGGAAGAGCAGCAGAGGCAGTTCTAGACAGTGTGAGTCTCCTGTTTAGCCCGGTTGTTGCTGGCGTCGACTGGGGACCACCTGCTTGCGATCAGTATCTGCTAGATTCCCTGTGGTTGCCGCAGGTTATGCTAGGTGTAGACCAGAGCTCAGTATACGTCTGGCCCCCGTCATGCGATGGACCCAGTGGACCGGAGAACGTTGGTGCATCTCAGTGGAATGACTGACTCAAGATTTATGTCTATTCTTCAGTAGTTAGTCCCCTTTCTTACTGCCCGGATGAGACGCTCGGACACTGTGCCTTATCGTGATGGGGACGACGTAACCCGTTAACTCCCAGATCCCTCCGTGGGAGTATTAGAGAGCACCAGGTGCTGGATTATGGGTGCGCGGTTCGATTCCCAGATAAGGATGCGAGGTTTTGGAATGTCTGCTTTAGGGTATAGATTGTGTTAAACAGATGGCCGTAAATAATACAGTCATTTTGTACTTGCAGACAGGTGTTTGGCCTTGTGTTCTGTATGATTGATAACGACCAGACGCGTAAGCAACGCCCGTGAATGTTGATGAACGTAATATTTCGTGGCGTTGCTGAGGGCTTCTGTTTTCGCACGGCAGCTGTCAATCATCACGTAATAGTTACGATAGATATCACTTCATTAGCGAGTGTCTGCTGTGAAAGTCCCTGCAAGGTTCTGTGTACCATACAGTTGAATATAAACACAGTATCTGTGTCACACATGACCATGCAACATTTGCGGGGCAAATAGTTCTGTCTTGTGACCTCTGGACACTCACCTTTGTCCCTCTACTACCCCTCCCTGTCTCCCTTACACCCCACTGCACTGTTTACACTCCGTCCTTCTGTCTGGCCAGTGAGATAGCTGTCTTCACACGTCTGTAATTGCCTCTGATTGTATAACTAAAGTCACTATTGCATTATTGCTTATCTCCAATACTATTTGTACTAACCACCATTTGCACCGGACAACATTTAACACAGTTTACGTCACTCTACCCTGTTACACGTACCCACACTTACTCCTCCCCTCCCCCACACACACTGTTACCGGCTCAGCTGACGTAAGCATACTAAAGTACGTGCTCGCGAACTCCTGCGGCCGAGTGTAAATGGGAAAGGCTTTAGTCAATTGTTACCCATTTATCAATGCCCCACCTATTCGCCATTGAATCCCTAGCTTCACGTACTTTGATGGTTTACATTGTGGCTGTAGATGTCGCGGTATTACTCCAGCCCCGCCCAGCCCACCCCAGCCCAGCCAGCAGTGCCGCTACGTTATCTCTGGGGTTAAGAGCACACCAGGTGCTTGTATACCCTGATGCATACCACCTCTCCAGAGAAATCCCCCCTTCAAGATCTACACGTTACCCAGAGAAACCTCCCCCCTTTAGATCTACATTTATCAAGAGAAACCCCCGTAGATCTACACCTCCCTCAGAGAAACCCCATGATATTTGACCCGTGACAAATGTATCCTTCACCCCTGTACACACACACACACACACACACACACACACACACACACACACATTCAAAGGAGTTTGGGAGGAATGTCTTATCTGACTTGTAACGGCAGTTGTTCTAGTTTCCTGTGAGGTGAAGATGAGGACAGTACAGAACGGTATATCTTCTCATTACGAGCATTCGGCAGTACGAATTGGTGGATGCGTTATGTCTTTGTGTTGCGTTTATAGCGCTACGTGCATATACTTACGTCCCACCACTCTCTCTCTCTCTCTCCTCTCTCTCCTCTCTCTCTCTCTCTCTCACTCTCTCTCTCTCTCTCTCTCTCTCTCAGCTCACGCAGTTGCTCAAAGTTCAAAACCCCGGACCGAACGGCCCTTAGGGTATTACCCTGGAAGTGACATGGGACAGAGGAAATACCTGAGGGATCGAGACGACAGTGCGGAGGGAGGAAATGGTGAGGGGCGGAGGCGTGGGAGAGTGCTCACAGGTGAGGGAGTGGTGGTGCGTAGGCGTGTGGAGAGTTGGTAGGTGAGGGAATGATGAGGATGGAGGCTTGAGAGAGAGAGAGAGAGCTTAGGTGAGGGAATGGTAAGGGGTTGGGTGTGGAAGCTTGGAGAGGGAATGGTGAGGGTTTGGAAGCTAGGAGGATTGGTGAGGGGTTTGAAGCTTGGGGAGGAAGTGCGTGGGGAGGGAATGGTGAGGGTGGAGGCGTGCGAGAAGTGCGAAGGTGAAGGCCATGGTCAACTGTGAGAGGTTCTTGGGAACAGTAGGACCTCATGAGGCAAGTGGTGGGAGGAACAATGTCTCTCTCTCTCTCTCACTCTCTCTCTCTCTCCTCTCTCCTCTCTCTCCTCTCTCTCTCTCTCGTCTCTCTCTCTCTCTCTTCTCTCTCTCTCTCTCCTCTCTCTCTCTCCTCTCTCTCTCTCCACTGGTCAAGGCGAAAGACGCTGTTAAACCACAAGTGGGCGAACCGTCCTAATATAATCACATCGGTTTTGGGCTCCACAATGAATGAACCACAACAAACACAAACCAACCCAAACCACGAACATACTAAGGTGCGAATAAGTCACATACGACTCTCCTTCCCACCGCCCCCCACCTTCCCCGTACTGCTGCTGCTCATCCCTCTAACCTCCCCCCCTCCTCCATCTTCCCCCCGCCCAACCCCCCTCCTGAATACTTACCCCCCCTTCCTCCTCCGCCTCCCCGGAACCGTCCCTCCCCCGGGGGCCTCCGTTGTTCCTTGTCGTGTCTCCCATGTTTAGTGAAAGATTGACGACGAATTTTTCTCTCACATGGGTTGGACAACTTTTACATGTAAATTGATCGCTCAGATATGTAAATGTTTAAGAATATATATGCCCATCACCTCTCTGGTCCCCGTCTGTAGCTTGGCACTTCCGTTATTTGCATCAGCACTTGATGACCCTATTCGTACAATAAGCCAT